>NC_090890.1:46138972-46148972 GCF_036669925.1 Montipora capricornis | reverse complement strand
TAACTGGACTGTCTGTTGATGTTTTGGATTTTGTTTCCGAGTTAGTCCTGATTATATAACTCTTCGGCTACAAAAGACGTTCGAAGACATTTTGATGCATTTAGGTGTTTAGATTTCGTTTTGTTGCAATCTGTTTGAATCAACGTGTATTTCAAAGAAGGGAGGAATGTACTATACGTTGCGTTGTACTATATTGTAGGAAGAGATGCGCAGTTTTGCTATAAAAATGAAGCACATGGCGTGTTGATTAAAGTGTCATTGCCGTTAGATCCAAAATAGTCTACACGAATGAAATTTAGCGACAGCGAATAAGCATTAGCGAGAGCGAATAAGGCTTAGCAATAGCGAATGGATTCTAGCGACAGCGAATGAGGTTTAGCGACAGCAAATGAAATTTAGGGACAGCGAATAAGCATTAGCGAGAGCGAATAAGGTTTAGCAATAGCGACTGGATTTTAGGGACAGCGATGGATTTTAGGGACAACGAAGGAGTTTTAGCGACAGCGAATTCAGAGTTTTAGCGACAGCGAATGGAATTTAGCGACATGGAATACAACTTAGCGAAAAATTGAAACATTTGGACGACCATAGAAATGTTTGGGAACGAGTTTTGGTGGGGCAAAACAAAACTTTTCAATCCTTCGGGACTCAACTTAGTCGCCGTGTGATAAAGGCCCCTTAAGGTTACCTTTTCAAGGGGACACTGAAAAATGCAGACTGCAGACAGGTCCCAAAACAAATCCCTGCGGCACGCCAAAGTTAACAGGTAAGTTAGGTTTGGGACTGGAATTCATTTACGACTGTAACTTGAGAGCGGTCAGCTAAGTGATCCTTAATCCAGCACAATAGGTCGTCCGCAACACCGACGGCTTGCAACTTTTCCAGCAGGACATGGTGAGAAAAAGAAGCAAAGGCCTTTTGAAAGTCTACAAAGGCGATACCAACTACTAGGTTTTTATCCAGTGCCCGTCTCCAGTCCTCGATCATTTTACCAACAGTTCTGTTGGGTAGCCCTTTTTGTAAGCCCACTGGTGAGGATGGCCAAGATTAGGTTCCGAAATGTGAATTGCAATTGTTGTGCTACTGCGTGTTCCATCAATTTTCCAGGGACGCATAACAGGGAAATTGGTCGATAATTCTGTTTATCTGTTTCATCGTCCTTCTTGAACAGGGCCGAAACATTAGCAGTTTTCCAAGAGGTAGGGACAGAATTACGTTCGGCACTCATGGAAAACTGAGATAACAATAATGGAAGTAGATCCTTTCCTGTATATTTGAGTAAATTTGGAGGAGCATTTATCAGGTCCACGAGCTTTGTTTGACTTCATCTTATTGATCCTCTCGGCAATACTAGCATGTGATATGGAAATGTTCATTATGCAGGGAGTAACGCGGTTGATGTAAATATTGTTATTCACTTGTCTACAGACGGGAAGATCGCTTGCCAACTTTTCACCGGTAGTAGAAAAGTATTCATTTAGGATTTGCGCTTTCTTGAAGTCAGATGTTTCCATTGACCCGTCTGATGTCTTTAAACCGAGTTTACGCTGTGACACTGAACTGTAAGAAACCTTTTTTTAAGGAGAACTGAAGGCTAGAAGATCAAATTGTTTAGAGTTTTAGTATTGTGGAAATATAACGTCCTTTACCCAAAAAAACAGGAAAAATCCTTTTTCATCTTGAAAGGCCTTGAATTTGCCCAAAATCCTTGGGTGTTTTTCCAATTTGAACGCCCGCCATTTTGTTTGCTTTTTCTTCCGGTTACTTCCAAAAAAGGAATGTCCGCCGCCATGTTGTGACGTCATTGCGCACAAGGAAGCAGGTGGTTTTCACTAAAATCTTCTGATATCGTACGTTTAAGTCTGAACATAGTACTCCGCTTTCGTCGTCGTTAACACACATAAGTTTATGGCAGAACTTGAACCATATTCGTTCGAGCCAATGCGAGATAGTTCCGTATCCGAGAAGGGGAAGCAACCGAAAGGGAAGACTAAAGAAGGGGAAATACGACTTGGTGCGGCCTCCCAGTTCAAGCAAAAATCACAGCTGGGACAGCAAGAAAAGGAATGCATCTGCTCCCACGAGATAGAGGAGCTATGAACAAAATCTCAGGTGAATTGTTTGTGTTTCAAAAGGCAATAAAAACAACTTGATTACTACGAGATTCTGTTGGCTGCTATTGTTTTGTCCGTCATCTCGATTCAATTTGAGAAACGTTAGCTTACAGCTCTTAACTATTAACAGATGTGCCGGCCGATCAAGCTATTCGTTGTGTAACGCAGCATTCTAGCTTTTCGGCCGCGTGTTTACAAGGAAAAGTGCTACAAACTGCCATCGTGGAGTCTGAGTCAAGCACGTGGATTGTGAGTGCTTCGATTAATGAACAACATGTATCTAAACACATAAGCTCTGTTCGTAGTTTTGCGAATTATCAAACTTTAATTAAACATCTTTATGGTCGTTGTCGAGTTTATAAAACCCACCTTGAAGTGCGAAGGCTATTCATGAAATGACGTGCCCCAGTTGCTTGCAAAAACAAATTTTCAGTTCACTTCTCCGGCGCTGGGTTTGCCACTGAAATCACCCGGCTAAAGAAACCATAGTTTACTCACTGGGTGTAAATGGAATCGATGGAGTCGCAAAGTTAACATTTCATCAATTACATGCAATTATCGCATCGACCGCTGTAGCCAAGACACCTTCAAAACAGGAGGGTTCGAAATGATCCGAACAGATGTGACAGTGCTGGATATTTGGCAAGTTTTTCCTTCTAAATTTGGATGATCTATTCCTTGAGAAGGACTTCATTTTAAACAGGGAAACGATGAGAGTTCTACAAGAACAGCCCACAATAGCGCACTGAACCATTTTTCAAGTTTCCCGCGTTCAAAGCAAGCGTGCGCATTGACGTCACGCTTAGCGCCCAAGCCTGCTATAGTACAGCCAAAATGGCGGACTTCCATCAAGTGATCAATACGTATCTTTCTGGTCTCATAAAAACGTCGAAATGTAAGGAACCCCTCAAATACTCGATTATTTCCTTTAACTAAGTCAGGTACTACAAATTTGGCGAAGGAAAAATATTTCATTTTTATCGTCAGCTCTCCTTTAAACCCATATCCAGCCAGACAAAGTTACCACAGAATTTGCCATTTGGTTTCAGTGTTGTACATAACATAAAAGTTAGTAAAATATTTAGATATACAGATCACTCGTGGACGATCGCGATTGTTGTCAAAGTCCATTATTCGTCGCTTTGAAAATTCCAGGCCCCAGTTGTTCAAAACGTGAATAACGCTATCCACCGGATAAATCACTATCCAGTGGATATAGCAATTGGTTTTGTTATGACTTATCATTCCACTGGATAATGATTCATCCGGCGATAGCGCTATCCATCGGTTGAACAACTGGGGCCAGATGTTTATTTTTCACCGACTGTCTTGTTTCGAATTGAAGTTCCATTTTTTAGTTCTATAAAGGTATTTTTTGTTTAAAGATCCACCAAACGCCATTCGCGTTACATCAACTTCGATGCCATTGCAGGTTAATTAAATATTATACTTTGTCCACCGGATAAAATGTACGCATTTATACTACCCCCTGAAACCTACCAAAGATAGGCACAGAAGACTCCAGGCACAAAGACAATACATGTACTTAGCAAGGGAGTGACAGGAAAGACCCTATTGCGCAGCTTTTCCGATTGCCAAATTATTTAGCCTGGTAAGATGTGTTTGGCATACAATGACCGGATATTGCATTGCATGAAACGAAAACACAAAAACTCGTTTCCGGTCATGCACAGAATTCTTCAGTACATATTTCGCCATTGCTCTATCGCTTAGTCGTCCGTGGTTTATAATAATAATAATAATAATAATAATAATAATAATAATAATAATAATAATAATAATATATTAATAATATTAATAATGAATAAATGAATAAATAAATAAATGAATAAAGGACCCGAAGTCCACTGAAAAACGGAGCCGAATGCTATACTAACAAAGTAATGTTTGTGCAATTCCTTCTCGAATTTCTTTCTCACTCAGACTGTTTTAAGCCTAGACCGATAACGTAAGTCTTTAATTCTATACTCATAGCGATCCAAATATCCAAATGTAATAACCCTTGGTCAGTATACTGAGACGGAATTACAAATATAAAAAATTGAATTGAACACTCTACAAGAATTAAAAGTTTGTCCTGTTACAGAACTAGCTAGAAGAGAACGTATAAACCTCATGACTCATAAGAGCAGTTAAACAATACGTGGAGAACAAAAAGATGGAGTGGATTCGGCGCCTACGTGTATAATTTTTCTTGAGTGCGTGTCCCCGTGAACGGTAGCGATCCAAAATATAGTGGAATGGTGCCACAATATTAAAACCAAGTACTCCCGACTCCTAGATGGAACAGATGATAATATGATAACTAACGACTATGGGCCTTATTCGCGCGGCGGCCATATTGGCCATATATTCGGTGAATTTTTGTTTTAGTATATACTATAACGATTACAACGATTACAATATTTTCGGGCGCAAATCCCGCGCAAGTTGCTCGGAAGTGAAATGAAAGGATATTCGGCGTTAGAGTAGCCAATCAGAGCCCGCCTTCGACGCTCTCCACCGTCATACCGTATACTAATAACGTTTACATGTATAAGGTATATTGGGGTATATATAGAATATATTGATATAAGGTGTATATAAGAACGTTTATAGGACTGTAGAAAACAGTTGTTTCCATGAAATTGCCACAAAAGATTAAACTTTACTAAGGTATACAGTGAACGTAAGAACACCAAAACGTTTTTGTCATTGTGATCAATGTATCCATTCTTGGAAATAAGAATTCAGGCTACGGCATATGAAAACCCTGTTTTAAGCCTGGTTTCCACATGATCGTCCGGATCGCCCCGATCGCCCCAGTCGTTTCAAATAATGTTCAGGGGCGATCGGGGCGATTATATGGAAACGGTTATCCAGACTATCGCTTCAACGACCCGGGCGACTGAGACGGCGTTGATCGTCCGGATAGAAACTGGGGCGATCCGCACGATCCGGACGATCATATGGAAACCAGGGTTTACACTGAATCAGTTGCATAATCACGGATAGACAAAATTGTTCGTTAATAATAGCTGTTGCATTATTGCTTTTTTTTTTTTTGACATTGACATTGAACTGAAGATTAGATTTGCAACGTGATGTTGTGTGGGAAATGGGATAGCTTCAACGTTCTCTTTCAGGACTCACTTTATAAGACTGTCTGACCCTGTGCGCTTGGTTGCAGGATAAAGAAACCTATCCATTCTACCCTATCAAAGGAAAAAAGTACAGGGTTGAAGAAGAGTTATGCATTAACTTGGCAAAGGAAGGAGTTCCTGACCAGGCCACTGAAGTCATTGTTTACGCGATAATTTCAATGACTCAGTCTTCCATCGAGAGCATTTCGGCTTCTCTCCTGTCTCCTTGGCTTTATGCTGTGAGTGGTAGTGTGACTGAGTGGCAGTTACTTTCACAAATCCGTCGTGAGGTTGAACTGATCGTAAGCACCAAGAGTTCTAATGGCGTGATTGAGAGAAAGGTCTTTTGCTGTATTGGTAAAGGAGTGGAGTCTTGCAGTTCAGAAAACATTTCACTTCCTGTACCATGCAATGGCGATAGAATAGTGCGAATCTTTTTTAAAGGTCAGTCGAAGTCAGTTGATAAGGCCTTTGTTCAAATTGCTGGTTATTACCGCAAGTGATAAATTAAAACGTACGGTTAAACCGTTGGAGGTTCAACCTCCTATTGACGCTGGGATTCAAGGGTGATTTTTTTTCCATTTGCACTTTGTTATAGATGTCTTTGCTCCGTTGTCGTGAGCACAAGTTTTATACATCGTAGGATCTCAGCTGATATAAAAGAGTGATAAATAATTGGTCGCGAGGGGATACGAATTTTATCCTCTCGTGCTGTTGGTATATCTCACGAGTGAGCGCAGCGTGGCAACCTATTCTAACTATTACGAGAGTTCTTCTTAAGGGGTTTTTTCGTGTTAAAACAAGGTAAGCAGAAGGGCTGTAATTCGTTTTGATGGAGTGATGAAACCTTAGTTTACGTGAGTGCTGAAGCCTCGGGTTCCAGTGAGAGACATTTCTTTTTCATGAGATCTACGAGTTGCTTGATTTTGCTGTCATCCAATGAATTGTAATTAAAGTCATATAAATTGAAATATTCAGACGTCCTCTTTAATTTTGCGTAAACATTATTTTCACCATTGTTGTTGACATTACAATTGACATTTGTAGAGATTGTTTTACTATTAAATTATTTATCTTTATATTGTAAATTGATATCTATGATCGTGGCGTATTTACCAAGTTCGGCGCGTTCAACTTGCCATATTTGACGCTTTGTTATGTTCCGGTTTCACATATCGTTTGCAGAATTGTAGATGGGCCCTTTCGATTGTAGAGTTGTCCTAGGATTTGAATTCCAACTTAACAAAGGTACCCCAGATTTCACTACTGTAAGTTAAAATTGGTGAGATCATGGAGTCAAAAGTTTTGAACGCAAGCTAAGGTTTCAGACCATATCAGTGTGTCGTCTCAAACTAAAGAGGGCATGGAGGGCCTTTTGTCCAAGTGGTCTAGTGAAAACGTAAAGTTTCCAGAGGATGAGATGCAAGTTCCTAGGTAGGTGTAGTTTTGGACAATGTCGATTTTTTCATTGCCAGTGTAGAAGCTAGAAACGCATTTTCTTTTGAATTTTTGGCAAATCATTATCTTGGTTTTCGTAGGATTAATTTTAAGCATCCAGGAGTTGCAATACGAGGATAAGGTGTTCAAGCAGTTTTGAAGTGCTACTTTAGATCGTGATAAAACAGTTAAGTCATCTGCACATAAAAGGGAGTTGAGTTTCATTCCATTTGGTAAAACTAATGGTTCAGATAGGATATTGTTAAATGAAAAACTAAGGCCAGTTTCAAACGTCGAACTTTACATTTGCCGAACCTAATGCAAATGAGCGAAAACAATAGATTTTTCTCCTTTGCATTAGATTCGGCACATGTAAAGTTCGACGTTTGAAACGGGCTTAAATCAGTAAGATGCAGGTTAAATAGAAGAGGGCGTAAGATGCAACCTTGGCGAACGCCTCTTGCGTACTGAAAAGATCGCGTTTTATTACTTCCTAGCCTGACAGAGCAAGTAGAATTCATGTATAAGCTTTTTATTAGGCTAAAAGAACTCCCTCAGACATTATATTGTAATAGTTTGTAGAGAAGTCCATTGTGCCATACCGAATCGAAGGCTTTTCTGAAGTCAACAAAGCATGCATATATTTTGGTCTGATGACCATGAGCGTATTTATCGATTGAAGTTTGTAATGTTAGACAAGGTCTGCTGTGCATTTCTTGATGTGAACGAGGGTTAACGAGGGTAACAAGTGACAGTGAACTAGAGTTACTGATGGACTTGTGGCCCTCGGCCCATCTACCCTCCCCCTCCCTCCCCCTTCCTCCCCCCCCCCCTACTATACTACACTGTACAAAAAGGGCAATCTATTAATAAACACAATAAAACAATAGTTAAGACAAAAAGGGTTAGGATCAAACAGAAGAACAGTTTTCAATTTTCCATTCTTATGATTCGTAATGTGCATGCTATATTAAGTAGTACACTAAGAGAAAAGTTCAGGGGGACAAGACATCTGAAAGTAGATAGTTTCTAATAGGACTGGGGAGGCTGGTCTCTTTTGACCTTACACATGAGCTAATTTGCTGCTCTTCACAACCGTACCTTATGAACTGTGTTGTCACGCACCCGAGAAACAGGTAGCGTAATCCACTTTAAGGAAACTTAAGTTTCTGCTTAGAAGTGTTACGAGTGGGTATTTTAGGTAATCTTATGCCACAAGGGATGTCGTCTCTCACAAAGTGAATAAATAATGGACCAGACAATAGGGAGCTTTAAGCACGGAAAGGTTTTTAGCTACGGATGGAAAGTCAACTCTTTGCATGCCAGTCTCTAAACACTAATCATCTCTAATAGCGAAAAGGTCAGCAATTTTAACTGGTGTCAAGGCAAGTTAAAAGGGAAACAGCTCCCTTCCGGTCACCGTCCGTGGCTGTAAGCTGGATAATTTCCAAAACGATCAAGACTACAGGCAGCCATTTGGTTTCTCTTCGATTACACAAAGATGAATAACACTTGCTTGGCTAATCCCCTCCGAGATGGCTAGCCAATCAGCCATAGGCCTGTTTCGGTTTTGGAGGCCAATATTACATTTCCATCAACATCTGACCCCTTTGTTTGTATATTGGTAAATGCAGAGCGATATTTTGTCTTCAAGAACAGTTTTCACCAAACCGAAATTTTTTTACTATCGTGAGCACAGTTAACAGGGGCCGGAGTTGAGTCAGTGTTGAGTTTGATGTAAAGCAATTTGACACCATGTCAGTCTTCAAAATCTAGTATTGTTACATGTAAAAGTATTTTTAAAAAAACAGTGGCTGTTTAGCTTCTACGAACATTACTAAACAACGGAAAGCTAATTCTTTGGTAAGCATACTCATGAAAACCCTCCACTGCAGGGAATGTTGCAGAATTTGTACCAACTTTTGAGTTTATTGTTAAATTCTGAGCATTTTTTGAAATTCCTAGCACTATTTGAGCACTTTTTTGCCATTTTTAATTTTTCCAGTTAGCGCATACGGAACACACTTTACCTCCCTACACGAAAAGCACTATTCTCTAGCTAGTTAAATATATAACATCTATATAGAGTTCAATTACTGCGATTTTCAAAATTTTTCGGAATTCAATTTTAAGCACCGACGGCAAAATTGCGTTTCGGCTTCTATCAATCAAACCGTTCCGACGCCAAGTCGAGAGTCGACCGTTAACCACGGTTGCCGAAATCAGTTGGTGCGTAACATAACCCACCAATCTGCATCTTTGGTTCCCACTGTACATTCGTACATTCAAACTCGACGCCGATTGTAGGGAGTGGTCAACTAAGCGCACATTTACATTGACATTTACAAATCAAGCGCAAGACAGATGAAAAATACCAGGCAAGAAATGAATCAAGAGGTAATACATATGAAATTGAATGGCCTATACATACACAAGGGGAAACGGATGAAACTGATTCTAAAACTACCTGGGCTGAGCGACCACTCACACAACAAATGCGGTCAGACAGAGGCCAGAAAAAACCTGCTAGAAAAAACCCTGTCGGGAAAAATTTGCAGGAAATCGGGGTAGGAACCATGGTTGGAGCCCACGAGGTGAGAAGCCCATCCTACGAGGCTTTACAGAAAGTAAAACAGACGATCTAACTGAGGAATAACATCTGAAAAAGCACTGAAAGAAAAAGAGTTAACGAAGCGCAAAACGCAGTTGGTTTCGAGGCCTAATGTGTTATACCTGTCCTTATATACCCCTGTATCACTACCCATGATTCCCCGGCCTGGAACCCAGGCCCTGTTATATCTCGTGCCGACAAAATAGTTATTTCAGCCTTCTTCGCGAGCTCAGTCGTCATAAATAACATTTTTTGTCTCCACCTCACAACAAAAAGCAACCCAAGCTTCAACCAAATAAGCATATTTTGGGAGGGTTTGGCGAGAACCAATCCGAAACCTATATAGAGTGACAAAGAATTGGGAAAGGCAGCGTACAACGTGGACCCTCATAGTCCGAGAAATTTAGAAACTTCAAGCCACTTTGGCAAATCATCATCAATATACGTACCTTTGGCTTGCATCGACGTCCAGCGACCGTGTTGCTGAAACAACCTATCGCTGACTCCATTTTTGGCTGCATAGAAGCGCCTCCCGAACGCACAGAGTTGGGATTTAATTTGTGTAAGGCGAGCGTTTTTGTGCCCTCACCTTTACTGGGCTCATTACATTTGTCTTGGAACCAAATATTTTTGTAATTTATTCGATAACTTTATTGATTAAACCGGCTCTGGGCCTTCGCCCTGAGCCATTTCAC
>NC_090890.1:46116472-46123972 GCF_036669925.1 Montipora capricornis | reverse complement strand
TATCTCTTTTGCATGACTTCTAGCTTCATAGTTCAGCTCCATGCCTTCCATGGGGATGCGGAAAGCCTTGGTTGGTTGACAAATACATTGGATAATAGTTACGTGCGTTGTGCTTGTAAAATGCTTTGTGAAAAAGTCTTTTTTGCGTTGTCTATTAAAAGCAAAAAGTGAGCTACCAGCTGGACATCTCCAAACACCACCTGAGACGGAAGCAGCTATGCTAAGACCAGAGGACTTGGCGGTTTTATAAAAATTGGTAGATGCATGCTGTTCGGTTGATTTGAAGAACCGTACTTGAAATCCAAGAGCTGGGCTTAGCCATTCGACGTATTCTGGTTTCTTAAGTAACGGTAAAGGTGGTCTTTCGGAGAAACCTTCCAGGTCATGATCATCAAACAGGATACCGTAAAGTGCCAGTCCACCGCTTGCCGCTGCAGCAATATCCTCATTCGTCGCATAAGGCGTTATGGCCAGAGAATCTGATGCAATGTTGATCTCTCTATTTAGCTGCTCCAGAAGGGCATTTGGATCATCCGTTTCCCCTTCTGGTAGACTCAACTTGTCAGCAATTTCCTTCATTTTCTCCTGGAAGTTCTTCTTACTTTCCTCTGAAGCTTCCTGGGTAATTTTACGTGCGTCTCCAGCAAGCCCCTTTGCGTCTTCCATTGTTTTCTTAATCTGCTTTATCTTTTCGTCTTGCACATTCCCTTCTCTGGCGCGCTCGCTGCTCTCGTTAAAATACATTTTCTTTAAAGTCGAGGGTTTTTCTCCCTTGGGCATTTCTTTAATTATTTCATCCAGTTGCTCTTTTGACATATCGCTTGCCGATTCGACGCCTTTTCTTTCAAGCTTTTCTGCGGTTTTAAGTCCAATGCCATACCGCTGGCATTGCTCTCTGATTTCAGTTCCTTCTGCAAACAAATTCTCCACAACTGAGCGGTCTCCATCAGTTGCTCCTGTTATTAAGTTGTTTAGGTCGCTGCAATTCATCCTGCGAAGCCTTGTTATAGAAGGGCTTATCTTGACTAGTTGTTCGACCCAGCCGTTCTGTCCGTCGACTTCGATATCATTAGTAACAAGGGCACCAAGTGTTTCAAGCTTCGGGTGAAGTTTTTCAGACAGCACAATGTAAAACTCATCTTGTTCCGTTCCATATTTTTTGGCCTGATAGAGCTTTTTGGCAAGGTCAATTTCCCTCGTTGTATATGGTCACGGACAAGTTGCAAGGCGCTGTCGGGTAGACCATTCTGCTTGAGAAGATTTTGCAAGTTCTCCTCTAGTCCTCCCATTGCCATAGCGGTCAATTTACTCAAAAACTTCTTCTTGTGATATTTGTCATCCAGACAATTAATTTCTGAATACAGGGTTCTCACTTCAACTTCTATTTTCTCCTGCTCGCCATCCGCTAGTTTGTCGAGTCTGCCGCCAAGATCTAAAGATTAAATAGAACAGATTCTAGCACAAAAAACATTTACTATTGTTGAGTACATTATAGAAGGGGGGAGTAACTACTTAATTCTGTAACTATCAATAACTTTCTTTAATTTCATTACTCCAGCACCGTGATTGGGAGCTCTCCTTCAGCACATATCCGATCGCAGATTCGACCTGTTTTTAGCTAGTTTAAATGAGTAATCAGCAAAGTATAGAGAACCAAGCCCTAAATTTCAATAATAAGCCTAAAGTAAACCTAAAGAATAATTTGGGTTAGGATAAAGACTAGGGTCAGCCCTTAGTCAGAGCGAATTAGGGAATTATGGGTTGTGAGGGTTTTATATTTACCAGTGAAAGAAGGGCTACGCTATTGGTGAGAAAGCAGAAAAAATGCTACACTGAGATTCACATTTTAAATATGCTCGCTTTCTCCCCATGGAATTAACGAACGTTTTTCTTTCAACAAATCTTTTTTGTCCACGTTGCTATATCCGCACCAATGATGTAGCTCCATTATTCTCTGCAAAAATACTGACAAACCATGATTCCGTGATTCGCTCTAATGAAAGGCTAACGCTCGAAACGTGAACTTTCAAATTTACCATATCAGTTGATAAACCCATTCAATGGACGCTGGCTCGGTTGGAAATTCAGGGTCCTTTTTCACTATTTAACTTTTAACTTTTTTAAAAACTATTGTCTCGTGTATTTTATTGTTTTATTATGAAACAATGTTTTGCGGATCTCTTCTCATGGTAATCATGGCTAGCGGCATTGCTCGTGGGCGTACGAAGTCTCCCAATACTTATTAAAGAATAATAATAATGTTTTTAAAAATTATCCCTTTTAATTCTCAATCGAAATATATAAGATTAAAAAATAAATAATGGTAATGGTAATAATAATAATCATCGTCATCATCATCATCATCATCATCATCATCATCGTCATCATTGTCATCATCATCACCAATAAATGTAATGTAATGTAAAATCTTTATTTAAACACGGTAAAATCATCAGGAGTATAAGAATTAGAAATAACCTAACTACCCTAAAGACAATTCAAAAACTAACTACAACTAATCTAACTAAAACCTGTTTTTCACGAATGCCGTGTATACCCTAATTTTAAAAATGAAGATTAACTAGTCGTTTAAATTGACTTAAAGATTTAGCTTCTCTCACATTACAGGGAAGGCTGTTCCAGAGGACTGCTCCGCTATAACTAAAGCTGTTTTTCATGAAATAAGTTCGCAGAACGGGACAAATAGTTTGTTAACAGAGTCCCTCAGGGAATAACTCGTTTCATTTCGTTTAACAAATTTAGAAGATAAACATTCAGGAGCAAGACCATTCAAAGACTTGTATACCATTAAGGCTTTCTGTATTTGAAATTGAGTGCTCAAGTCTTTCCAATCGAGTTGTCTAATTAAGCGGTTACCTGTGGACAACATGGCGCCCATAATCCAGCTACAATCAAAGACAAAAGTAGTTGAGAAGGTTATGTAAATGAATCGCACCAGAGCTGTATTTCAACCCGCTTCTGTTAAAGTGCAAAATAAATAGTTTCACCTTCTCTTATATAGCCCCCCTCCCCCCTATTCAATGTTGGAAGGTAACTCATCAATTTCCCACTAAAACCGTTCAGTTGTGCACAACACTGAATCGGGGGGTTGGGGAGAGAAGCAAAGAAAGCGTCAAAAGTGCCAACCTTCCCAACGGTTTTTTCTATGATTGTAGGTTTACAACGTACACATTTGATATTGGAAATCTATGTTATGGGCACTTGACACCTGTCAAAACAAGGTATCTGCTGACCAGTATCACGTGACCATATCGCAACCTTAAATGCAGAGCTCGGCTGTTTTTTTTTAAAGTTACCCGCTGACTCGTAATGGATAGTAAGGCGATTCCTCTCCAGTTGTTACAGAGACTAAGGTCCCCTTTCTTTAGCAGCTTTATAATCAATGCAGTTTTCCAGACATCTGGAACCAATTCTGTCTCCCATATCTCTTTAAAGATCTTAGTTAAGGCATTTGCAGTGACCTCTCCACCTGCCTTCAACATCTAAGCATTTATACAATCAGTGTCGGGTGCTTTTTTTTACATATTTAAGGTGCCTAATGGCATTTTTTAACTTCATCAAGAGATGGAGGGTTGGTGTCCACATCCAAGGCGATGTCATTTTCTGGGATGTTGGCAGCGTTTCCGGAAATCGGAACATGTAAAGCTGTTTCTCTAACTCAGTGACCACTGGAGTACTATGTTTTCTTGTGAGAGGACTGATCCACAAGCACTTTGTAAGAGCGTTAGTTTCGCCTTTACTGTTTGCCTCTTCCAGCCATTTATATGCTTTGTTCGTAAAAGTAGTCCTTGGTATACATTTCTACTGGGCTGGCCTTGGTTAAGAGTTTGATTTCAGTTCTACAAGCTCTGGGGTAGACTTTCATATACCGGACTTATTGGTATTGTTATGTTCGCTTTGTTCTTTTGTTTTATGGACATTAATTAGGTCGGATCCGGTATATGGAATACCAGCTAAGCTGTACGATGCATGGATTCACAATGTTTTCATGTCAGACCACGTGGAAAAAAATGCAAATTAGAGTATGATCATAGAGAAATCTCTTGAATATATATTTTTTTTCACCGAGAAGTGTCAGGGCGTCTTAGGAATAGAAAAAATACTAGCTGGGACATGTAGGGAGTGACCTGTACCTACATGAAGATTTTCATTTGAGAGGGTTCAAGAAACGGTAAGGGTAGTACAATTAACATTGCGGGTGTGAAAAGGAAGTAGATACATGAGAAAAACAGTGACACAAAGGAAAAATAATGACAGGGTTGTTTGTGGGAGGGAGGAAGCAGAGGAGGTAAGAGCAAAGGGTACGAGGAAAGGGTGGTAATGGGCTGTGTAAAGGTGAGATTTCCTACCTTTTCTCTGCTTTGTTCTAGCCCCCCTCCCCTCTCCCAAAAATACCACGCCCCCTTTTAACCACACCCCATAAAGGAAATCGCTTTTCAGACTGTTGGGTTGACCAACGAATTTAAACTAGGTAGAGTTCATATTCAACCTACACTCTTGGACAAAATTGTTGACACACTTTGCAAACCTTGCCCTCCCACAATATTGATCTGGCAAATGGGCTCAGAAACTCGCGTGCAAACAACATTGTGAGGGGGAAGTAAGCCGCAGAAGCTTCAGATTTGTATAGGTCTGTTGCAAGGAATTTGGGTAAAGTCTGTAAGTAAAATGCGAATTATACATTTAACTCAGAGAAAAACGGGTTCAACCTGAGACCGTATATAACCATCAACGTATACGAGTAATTAATGGAGTGCTTATTGGAAGGAGTGTGACAATATAGTTAGTCTTCGACACTTAGAGTAGAAGGAAGTACCTTGTAGTTCAGCTTCATTTGTTTGGGGAGCATGCTCACTTTGTTCTCCTTCTTCAGCGCCTTCTTTTCCTCCTTCCATCTTAATATTGCAATCACCAACCATACCTTGAGAATCTGAAACAACCTGTGTTGAAAGGATGCGACGCAAGTAACTAAGTAATCAAAGTTGATGCAACTCCAAAGTTCCCTAGAAACTTCCAAGGAATACCTATATCGTGGAGTGGAATACAAACCTCGAGGTCAACGCGTTCAACAGCTGTTCGGGAATATCGACTTTCTGGACATAAGTGTATGCAGCCGCCAAAAGTCGCACAATCTATACCATCGATCTCCATAATGAGTACAATGTTCGGTATGTAAAGCTAAAGGTATCTATTACAACATACTACGAAAATCACCGAACTGTGGAATGGGCTCAAATTTTTATATCCACGCCACACCCACTTTTTGTTGCTGCCCCGCCCACTTTCGTCGAAGAATTCAGTTGGTACTTAAAGTAACAAACTGAGCCTTACCGGGGTGGCAGACCGCAGTTTTGTCAACCGCAAAGTTTCTTTATTCCCCTGGGTCCCGACATGGCCGCATTGTCTCAGCCACGTCAAATCACAGTCACACCTCCTTCGTGTTGACCAACTTCAAAAACACATTCGCGGAACGAAAGCGTTGAAAGATGCGAGAATGAAAGCCGTAGTAAACAAACTTTTGCGCATTCATTATTAGTTAATAGCACTTGTACTTAGTAGGCTGTTCGCAATCGTAACTGTCTTTACCAAGCCGTCAAGGAATTAACATTAAGGGCCGATCCGCACTAGGAGACAAAATCACAATTGTCCGTGGCAAATCTAAGGACAAATTTTGTCGCGACAAGTTTTGTCTCGTCTGTTGCATCCGCATTGACAAGGTAAAGTCTTCAAGTTGTGTCAACACTGTCAATATTATATTTCATTATAATTTATTCAATTTTTTAGTTTGGCGGGATAATGGAGCGTGTTCAAATTTTATTACTTGTTGCATTCCTCTTTCTTGTAAACATCACTCAAATGGCGGAAGAAATACTCCTTATGGTGTGCCTGTTGTTGAGGCATCAATACCTTCGAAATCAAGTGGCGCTCTTAACGATATATCCATATAAAGGATAGCTTGCCATGGGATTTAAATTCCATGAACTATTAGGCTTCATTTGTCCACTGCGAAAATTGTAAAATCTAGTTTCGCAACACGAGAAACAACTGAGACGCTAAATTTAAATCGTTAAAAGCTTTTTGACATATTAATAGAAAGATAAACAAAATTCTGTTTACTTAAACGATTTTGTTTTGGGACAAATTTTGTCGGCGGTGCGTTTGAAGCGGTGTCCGCTTCGACCAAAATTTGTCAAGTCGTAACAAACCATCCGCACTTGTAGAACGTTGGTGTTGACAGAAATTTGGTATAAATAAACAAATTTTCTGCTAGTGCTGATCGGGCCTAATTGTGCAAATAAAATTTGTTCCCATAGTTTGTCAACCGGCGCCAATTTTTTTTATTCCCCTGGGGCCTGCATTGACTCAGGCTTTCAAGGAATTAACATAAAAATAAATTTTGTTCTCGTAGTATGGAACGCCATACTACATAACTTTTGGTCATGATACTCTGTGTTTACGTCCTTATATTCGGTGCTTACTTCCTTATATTCGGCGCTTAAATCATTACATTCGGTGCATACTTTGTTATATCCAGTGCTTACTACGTTATATTCGGTGCTTAAATCATTATAATCGGTGCTTACTTTATTGTAATCGGTGCTTACTTCATTATATTCGGTGCTTACTTCATTATATTCAGTGCTTACTTCACTATATTCGGTAGTCATTCTATTATACTGGGTGGTTTATTCGTTCGGTGTCCGCCTCATTATATTCGGTGTTCACTCCATTATATTCGGTGCTTACTTCATTGTATTCGGTGCTTAAATAGTATATTTGGTGGTCATTTTATTATACTGAGTGGTTTATTCGTTTGGTGTTCACTTCATTATCTTCGGTGTTCACTTCAGTATATTCGGTGCTTACTTCAGTATATTCGGTGCAAACTTCGTTATGATCGTCACCAGGCTCCCAAAGCACTATTGACGGTAATAACCCCACAATGCAATTCTGCGATTTCCCGCGTATTTTCGAATCTGAAAATGGCGGAGAAGACTCCAATGGCCTCAATTCTGAAGCGACAAAACTTAAGTAATCTAACGGAGGTATTTGAAAAGGAGAAAATCACACCTGATGTAGTTTCACTATTATCTGCAAGGGAAATGAAGCAGCTGGGTGTAAGTAATAGTTCTGACATGATGAGCTTGCGAATGGAATGTTCTATCTACGGAAAACGAAAGCCTCGAAGAAATCGTTTAGGATCTGGAGCTCCAGAATTCAACATACCAAAGTCAATACTAGAGAATCATCTAGAGGAGGGTTTCAAGATCAAGGAAATTGCCAGTATGTTGTCTGTCTCGGAGAGCACAATTTATCGCAGAATGCAAAGCTACGGACTGAGCTCTCAGGATTTCAGTGATGTTTCAGATGAAGAGCTTGATAACCATATAACAGAACTGTCTAAGGACTTTCCATTTTGTGGGGAAGGAATGCTTAAATTTCTTCTCCAAGAAAGAGGCATTAAAGTGCAAAGAATGT
>NC_090890.1:46101472-46106472 GCF_036669925.1 Montipora capricornis | reverse complement strand
TTTAGTTAGAGAAGCAAGTAGGTGTAAGTCGGTGGTTCGAGCCGCCCAGCGAACCTTTTTTTTTTTCGTTCGCACAGAGCTGTTTCTTTGTTTTTCCTTTTCTTGTTTTTCGCGGCGATCTTATCGATCTTCGTGAAATTCAAGTTACATGAGATATGCGCGATGCGCGAAGCTCCAGGCACGAGTGGTTTCATACAAAATCTAAGGTGAATTTGTTGAGGTGGCTAGTTTGCTCGGCAGTCGTCTTAAATCTTAATGTCCAAGTGGCTCACCTTTACAAGAACATTACAGACTGATATTGTTATTGCTCGTTCTTTCATTGATTGCCGAAGTAAACGAGCCTACTCTTATTTTGGATTCAAATCTTGCGCTGTATTCTGTAGTTGCTCTTAGTTTTTGCCCATTGTGGCTGAAAACTACGAATGCTTTGAAGGGTTTGTTTGACGTTCACCTGAGCGTAATTGAAGGGTGGAAAGCTCGATTTCGGATCGCTCCATCATCAAGCCGATTTTCACCAAGAAATGCCCATCGTGCAGGTTTCAAATCACGCACCAGACAAGCTGAAACCCAGAGGTTTCCTATCATACCATTACATCTAAAATCCGTCCAAAACTCGAAGCGCAAGACCTCAAATAATATCGAAAAATCCAGCATTTAAAGCTCCAAGGATTCGTATGCCAGCCGCCATTTGCTCCTCTCTAATTGGATGATTGTTTCTTGTCAGCCAGTCAGAGAGCAGCAAACGGCAGCTGATCGCACAAGCCGTGCGAACGAATGTAAATTTATTTGACAGGATAATACAAACCGTGCGAAGGGATGCAAATTTTTTGAAACGGCTGATGAACGGCAATCTAAATCGATGTGCGATTTAAATTTAATAGCATAAGCAGAAACCTTTTTTTTTTTTTTAGGTCAACCGAATGATGCGTGTAGCGAATATAGCGAGCCATGAAATAGACACACTGATGTTATTGCTTGTCCTTTCATGGATTGCCGAACTAAACAAGCCTGTTCTTACTTTCGCTTCGAACCTGGCCCTCTGTTTTAGTTTTTGCCCAGAACGCATGCGAGACAACAAATGCGAAGAACATCCTGGATTTTTCAAATTCCACAACGTTCTCATCCCCGTCTGAAAGCAACTGAAAAATATGGCTCTTGCTCAATCGTTTCCTAATATAGGTGAACAACTCGTGTGTAAATACTGAACATGACACCTCCAGTTATTCATATTTTCGAACGTCATGACTGTGAAGGACACTTAATCTGTAGGCCGGAAGTTGAACTTGTGTGAAACATCGCAGATTGGATACTTGTTGTTAAATTACTTTTTTGTATTTCGAGTGGCTTTTGCCCTTTTAAATTCCACTCTCATTTCTTTAAAAAGACAGCAAGGCTGATGTCAACGAGCTAGCTTCTTCACCTTTGCTCTGAATTGCTTTAGGTGAGTGAACTCTCTCACACGACGTAGTCGATTGGCCGTGAACTGCCCTTTACAAGTTTAGACCACTTTGGGCAAGCAATCAAAATTCAGCCAATCAGTGCGCTCCAGAATAATAAATTTCATTCCTTGCCCAAAGAGGCCTACGCCTGTACTGGGCAGTTTACTATTAAAAGTAACTGCCAATTTCGTGGTGTGAGCGTACTAAGGCGATTCAGAGCAAAGTTAAAGAAGATGGACTGCGAAGCGGAAAGAATTCTTCAGATTTCGATGCAGAAATTGACGGACGCACATCAGCGGCGTTGTCTTGGACCTTCACTCCGGCGCAATTTATTAGTTTCTTGTGTCTTGAACAATGTGCTGTCTTCAACAGAGTTATCCTACTGTGCATACAGGACGGAATATAAGATAGATGTGGACATAGATGGAGTGAAAAACGAACTTTTGCCTTTTGACCCATCGAAAATAACAGAAAATCAAAAATCAACGGAAGTGAAGAAAACAGGAAATGACAAAAAACGATCAAGACCAGATGTGGATGCGGTGCAGAAGAAACGATTTAAAACAATAACAACAAGCTTCTTTCACGGTGACGTAAAAATAACAATAACAGATGAATATTTTTTGTCTTAAAAAACAATATTATTGAGACTGTGTAGCTTACAACTGTTGTAAACACCATCAAATGAGGTAGTACTTACTTTGTACCTCTCGCAGGTATGATCTACAGAAAGCACTATACACAATTCCCTCAAAGCGCCTTTGGTTTGATCCATCTTCAGCAAATATTGGTTTTAAAAGGTTTGTAAGTTTCTTGATGGTAAGTTTGGCTGCTGGGCTTGGTCTGAAAATGTGGACAAGGAGTGGCAACTGTTTGCAGACCTGTAAATGTTGAATTTCAAAACTGTTGCTGTTGACTTAAGAAAAATGTAACCTTTCATCACTGAGAAAGAAAGAACTTTTCCTAATTTTTCATACAAATAAAATATACATCCTTTGTTACACGTATCAGAGGACACAAATGAACTCAAATGAATACAAGCCTGTTTACTAATCATCTATACACTGATTTAGAGAACACAAAAGTAATGACTGATCATCACAGCAACATTCATTTCATTAAGAAATTCCAAATCGCCTTTAATTTTTTTTTCTTCCCAACACACAATAACCTCACCAAAAGATCTTTTTCTGAGATTTCATGTTGTCCTCTTACTAATGTAACAATTTCAAAACTACTGTACAAAGTAAAACTCAGTTGCATTTCATAGGTCAGAACAAATTCAATACAGTTCATCATGTCCAACAACAGCATTTTACAGCGAACATGTGAAGCTGGACCATACCATACATACTCCTAATTTGTCCAATCCTTTCTGTAAATTATGATAAGCTGCTGAGGATTGAATGCTGTTAAAGATGTTTTCCAGCTGATCTTCTGAAAAAAACTGGGGGACCTTTCCATTCTGAACGATGCTTAGACCTAAAACTCAGTTTAAGCTTTCATTATTAAACTATATCATGACTGACATGAAGTACATACACAACTCTCAAATAGCATAGAAAAGTCAATACGAGTTGTGTAGATGTAAAATAATTGAAATTTCGTATAACTATTAAGCTCATTGATACCAAATTATTAGCAATAATTACATTTGGAGTAAACCAAAATACATTAACATTACAAACAGATGTGGATATATTACATCACTCAAATGACTTACACTCAGCAAAACAAATTATAGCAAAAGCAACATAGTGGAGACATTAATTACAGAAAAAACTATGTAAAATATACATTAATTGTAGATAATAGGCTACTGTGGGTGCTTCACTATAATCCTCCTCACCTTCTAGAGCTAAAAATAATTATAAAGCTCTGCATATTGACTTACATAATGCTAGTTGGGCAATTTACATACTTGAGAAGGGACGCAATTCCATACTTTTGCACCAAAGCAAAGAAAAGAATTCAGCTGTTGATTCAGACGTGAAATTCAATGTGATATTTGGCACAAGAGGAAGCTCTTGCATTGTACCATGTACCAAGTTACACTTAAGAAATCTTTCAGAGGTTGCTTCAGTTGAGGAACTATTTGATAAACACATGAAGTGTGATACACCTTCAAAGAAAAGTAGTTGAATGGGTAGTATTTTCAAAGAGATAAAAAAAGGAATGACATGCGTTCGTGGATTCAAAAATCATACGCGATACACACTTTTGAAGCAGCAGTAATTTATTCTGGTGGGTTTTTGCAGCCGGAACCCAGGCAGTCAAACCATATGTCAAAGGAAATACTACTATAACCAAAAATACTATTTTACTATTGTAAATACTGTTTATAACGAAGTAAATAAACACAGCATTGCATCCCAGGTCAGTGAAAGAACTTGATGGTCAAGGCTATGACACACTAAGGGCATTGGAATGGGGATCACAGACAAAGATAATTACACTTTTAATCAGTGTGAGATTTCTTACCCACCAATTATCACTCCAACAATATAATAATCATCTGCAAGAAGTTCACGTATGCCATTGTCAAAATACTTTTCTTTAATTGTTGTGAGTATGAGCCGGAAGAACTCTCTCCTTGGGCCCCCATAGTCACGTGCTTTCTAGAGAAATAACAGATATTTAGTACTTGTTGCTGAAATACATTCTCACCTGAATGTAATAAAGGGGTGATAATTGTAGTCAAGTGGTAGAACTACCTGAGGAATACACTGCAGTATTTGACTACACTGAGCAGTTTTTTGAGTGAGAGATTTGACACATGTTAACATCATGGCGTGAGTATTCCGACATGTTAAAAGGATCAAGTAATATTGAATCTCAATATGGAAGAAGGCTGAAAAGGATAATTTCCTCTTTTGGCCTGAAAAACATCATGTCCTGCCCGTCAAGAGTTACACTTACTTCAAAGTCTCTCATTGACCTCATCATCACCAGTCAACCAGCTAAAGTGAAAACCTCTGGCGCAATTGACCTTGGTATTTCTGATCATCACTTAGTATTTGCTGTCTTTATGACTACTAGAGTTAATCCTAAACCCAAGTATATAACAACTAAAGCATACAAATCACTTGACATTAAACAATTTAGGAATGATATGGAACATGCGCCGTGGCAATTAGCTGCTATTTTTGACGACGTCGACGATAGCTTGTACCTGTGGGACTATTTATATAAGGATATAGTTAACTATCACCTCCCAACTAGGAATGCTAAAATAAGATGCAAATCTTTACCCTGGATTTCTACTTACATAAGGAAGCACATAAATCTTCGCTATAAGTTACTTAAAGAAGCCAAGTCATCTCAAGATCAAGCCAAATGGGAATTATATAAATCCAAGAGAAATGAAGTAAAAAAGTTGTTAAAACAAGCGGAAGCAGCTTACTGGGAACAGGAATTTAATAACTCTAAAGATCCTAAGCAATTTTGGAAATTAACCAACAAGATTCTAAGGAAAAGTAAGGATAGCACTATTGGTCCTATAATAACTGACAGTGAAGATGTATTAACCAGTGATCTAGAAAAAGCTTCTTACTTTAATGA
>NC_090890.1:46073972-46091472 GCF_036669925.1 Montipora capricornis | reverse complement strand
TACAATCTGCTCTTTAGTTGTGCGTCCAGGACGAGTCTGTACACCGAAATTTGATGTGCTTGTAATTATATTAAAAATGTGCTTGAAAATATCCTTCTGAAGTCGCGAAGTAAACTCAATGACCCACGGGTGCGAATGCTTTGCTGTTAAGAATTGTCTTCGCATCAATGTCTTTTTCCAGTAGCTTATTTCACTGCATGCCATGTGGTGTAAGTCACACTTCTTGAATTTCAACTTTTCCCTCAAATTTGCCTCCGAGTGCGACTTCATAGTTTGCTCCTTAAGTATCGCAAGCTCCTTAAATAGGTCTTCCACTGCCAGCTTTTGTGGAACATCTTCCCTTTGAATACCACTATAATATTTCATCTCGAGTTTTCTGTAAAACTCATCTATTTCTTTTGATATTTCCTTGGTCAGGGCATTGTTTAGAGAGCTGGCCGCCATCTTGAATTGGGATTTTAACCTAGTCCCCAGGGCTATCCGCATGTGGCGGCAAGAAGAGCCTCGATTTCGTGACTACATCGAAATCGACAAAAAATCCCCAATGTGAACAGGAAATGTGGTAGCCCCAGAATGATCTGTCGAGTTTTGGCGATAGAAATAATGCAGGGAGTTTGGAAATAACACCTAAGGCCGAGCGCGGTTGTGGGATACGGCGTTAAAATTTTTCTTCCCAGTCCTCCAAATTACGTCACCAGATCACTTGGTTATACTGGGTGGTTTATTCTTTCGGTGTCCTCTTCATTATATTCGGTGGTCTCTCCATTATATTCGGTGCTTACTTCATTATATTCGGTGCTTAAATCAGTATATTGGGTGGTCATTTTATTATACTGGGTGGTTTATTCGTTCGGTTTTCACTTCATTAGGGACCTTAAGCATCGACGACGTTGGGTGTCACGGACGTTCGATTGCTCGCATAAGGGGGAACCTGGGAACGACGTTGTCGCCACCCGAGTTCGTGACATGATTGCGTTAAGCAAAACAATTACGCTAATTTACGGACATTGTCGGTCGACCGAGAAAATGTAATTTACTTGTTCTTGACGATGTCCAGTTTAAAGGAAGCTCGAGAAATGCTTTCTCTAGCATGGAGTCAATTTTATTTCTGAAGAATTTTTGTTGTTGTATGACGCTAGTTTCTCCAAAAATCCATTATTTCCTCACGCCGACAACGATCGTTTTGATCTGGATTCTATGGACGAAGCAGAGTGCTTTCATGAGTTTCGAGTAAGAAAAATGGACATTGTTAGACTTGCTGATGCCCTTGGATTGCCTGAGAGTCTATACTGCCACCAACGAAATAAGGCCGACCGCATACAGGGACTCTGCATGGTGCTAAAAAGATTTTCATACCCATGTCGTTCGTTGTGCAGTGTCTAATTCGATTACTTTTAAATTGCAAATATATCTATATTATCTTCGGGTGTTCACTTCAGTATATTCGGTGCTTACCGTATTTACTCGAATAAGCGCCGCCCTCGATTAAGCGCCGCACCGCCGATGCGCCGCTTATTCGAGGAATTCCGTATAACCCGGAAAAACACTATAAAACAATTTTAAAACAGCATCGGCAATTTATCGGCGATGTTCTTTAGTTCAAAGTGACTGTATTTCTCTGCTTGGGCGGTAAGCTCTCTTTCCAGAATTCTTGCTATGCGAAGCTCTGATGTAAACTGAACGTTGTAAATTATTCGACAAAGGGTTTTTTTTCACCGCGTGAATTTCTCTCGTAATTCTAGATTTACTATCAGTTTAGTATCAGTCCATAGGAAAATTAACAGATAGAAAGTGTACCGTTGAATAAAAATATAGAAAAAGTAAATTTGTCTGGTACAATGTTTAATGGGTAGCCATAGTTTTTAACGACAGAAAAAGATTTGTTCTGTCATTCTCTTGTAAAATGAAGTTTATTTGGGAAGCCCTCAATATTTCTTTGAGTGGTTCCTGGTTAACCCATTTTATTAAATATTACTACGACTTACTATTGCGAAGATTGTTTACATTACTCATTAACACGAAGATTTTTCAACAATTTGATCTAACCCAAAATCATTCAGATAGTAAAAAACTTCGTATCTATTATCCATTTCCTTCGCGTTCATGTTTGTGAGCATTTTGATTTGCGATAATTCATGTGTTCGCAAGTTTGTTTTTGCATCTCATAGATGTTAAGATTTTCAATTCAACAAACTCTGTTTTGATGGGCCACCCAACCTCATTGTGTAAATATTTCACCCTGAAGTTGAAATTGATACGTTTTGTTTCCGAGGAAACAAAACCAAAAATAAGTAGTGTTTCGTTTCCGGACTGAGCAGCCCCAGGGATGATTAGAGTGTCAGTTACATTAGGGGACAGTTTAGCTGTTGCTCATGTAATGTAACTCATTCAAATTCCGCACTTCCTTCCGTTTGTTTTCGTTGTGGCAAAACTGTGCTACCTGTCCTTACATTTTCCATGGACTAAAAACTACACATTTTTATCTACTGCGAAACACGCTCCATTAATTCCCAGATAACTTGCGAAACTAAAAACCTTATCTTCATGATTTTATGTAACAGATATCATTTAAAGTACATAGGAGAAACTAAACGAAGTTTAAAAGACTATTTTTATGAACACCTCCGCAAAGTTAGACAACACTAACACCAGATCCAAAAAAATAAAAAAATAAAATAAAAAGAGAAAAAAAGGCATGAATATCTAAGTTCTTTCTCTTCACGTTATCAAGAGGACATATCAGTGGATTGAGTCTGTATAAATAAGGTCTCGAGGGTAAAATACTTTCTATATGAAGTGTCAAGCATCCACTATGAATTAACATTTTTCATGATCAGCTTAGCTTCGTTTCCATGCTAGGCGTTTGGTTCCGTATTTGAAAGCCGGATTTCTCGGTAAAAAGGCAAAATCAAGCTTGTTTGCTGCATTAAGGACTAAGTTTAAGTTACGTTTTTATATATATCGATGTATAGGTTATGTACACAGTTTAGATAGCCGACTGTAGTCTATTTTGTTGTGTGTTACTTTCTTGTTCGAAGTGTCTTTAATCGTTTTTAATTTGGCTTCTTACTTTCCTTCGCTTTTATAGTTATTGAGGAAGCCATTACTCTTTTTATTACATCATTTCCTTTATTGTAATTTGTTATGTTAGGAAAAGGCTACTAAAGTTGTTGTTGTTGGTGGTTGACTTGTTGTTAATTCACCCTTTTCACCACTCACCACTATGTCTAGTCTGTCATGACACTCCTTGAAGTGACAATTGTCAATGGGTGTAGATCTTGCCTCCTTGGACGCTTGCCTAAATTCTAAATAATCTAAGCGTCCTTTTCCTGATCTTATAATATTCTTCGCATATTCTAAAATTTCTCTCAGGACGAGCTTCGAGACAAGCTATTGATAGTTCCTCCTCTAATGCCAGTGACATCAGCCTTTATAGTTGACTGCGATCACATAAGAGAGACACTTGAGAATTGAGAATACATCAAATAATCTCAATTTCAATTTTTGACACTCAATCTCAGATGTATCCAGGCGATGTTTTTCACCCGAAAAATGGTCAAAAATCAACGGAATCCAAATCAATTATTTGTCGCGGTCACTAAATGTACAATCCATCATTGTTTTTTCCTACGTTTCAGCTTCTCAAATTGTGACATTTTCCAATTCATCCGATTGCAGAAATGTGATGCCATCAGTTCAACCAACAACACAAATAGCATTGAAATTGTCGATCTACAGTTTAGAATGTCGTATAGTTGCTCATTTTTATTTCTCACTCACTCCGTTCTTTTTCATGCAATTTGAATTTGAGCGGCAACAAAAATACTTTGGACTTTCTCTGATTTTCATGGGATTAAATGAGATGCGATAGAGCATGAACAAGCTGGCATGTAGACTGAATTATAAGGGTAAAAATACCAATAAAATAATGGCATGGAACAGATTGTTCGTGACAATGACAAATAATGGCATTTGTGATCAAATTGTGACGTTTTGGGTGCCGAGTCACCCAATAAAGGAACCATGGAATAGGTTGTACCCATATTAATTTGTGGAGTTGGAATCTTGTTGAATGCCATTTGGGTCCTTTTCACAAAGCTTCAACAACAACGATTTCCATCAGCCTCATGTTCTGGAGGTTGTAATCTTTTCGTACATGCTGAATCATGTCACAGTAGCCGCAATAATCCGCCATTATGTGATTGTTGTGGGAAACGATGAATCAACATTTTGTGAAGGAAGAGAGACTATAGGGTCAAAGATGGTTTCAGTTTAGTCTGCTAATTTCATTTGATGCAAGGTTTTATTGTACTCATGATGAAGTAAAATGTTTCCTTGATTTAGCTCAGTGATGATCATCTTCGTCAAATTGAATGCCTTCTCGATGAAGTTAAACCTCAGAATTTATTGTAAACCGCACAAACACTCATTCCAGCCATTGTAATGACTGATGAGTACTCGACAATTGTGTACTACACTTAACCGATTTAATGCTTTTTGTACGAAGCAGTTTGTTACATGTCCGCTCTATAAAGCGGCAATCAAAGATGATTTCCACGAAACCTTACCATGCCAGCAGAGGCCCTATGATCTTCCTTGATGAGTCAGTCTAGGAAGAAAGAACAGGGGCACCCAACGGAACGTTTCGTTAAGGGCTCTGCTTGCAGGGTAATTAAAACAACAACCGTTACGTCTGACGTCAAATAGCTAGAGGTTTTAGGAAGGCCATCTTTAATAGTTGTAGCGTGGCCTTTATGCTTAAAAGCGAATACAGAAATGGCAAATAAAGCACCTACCGAATTCTGTAGAAGCAAAGAGCACTGAGAGACAACGCAGTAAGAATGGCTTACGGGCGACTTGCGCATTGATTTTTTAGGCACGTGCTGTTCATGGGATTGAGTTAAAAGTAGCTTTTCTTGTCATGCTAGTTGGAGTTTGGTCGTTTAAGCTCTCGGTTAATACCGTCAAAATGCAAAGTTTGAAACATATGTTCATATAAGGTACACCATCGAAAGCCTTTTTTAAATCAATCCACATGTTCGAAAGATTCTTTCGCTTTGCCTTCAGTTACACTCTTCAAGGATTATTTAGACAATGCCTCCTGCAGTCTTTTGTTCCGGGGGCAAACGTTACATTGATCCAAATAATTTTTTTTTTAGTTAATTGCATTGGGTGTCGTGAGCATCGGAGCTTATACTCCTTAACAAGCGTCTTTGGAATTCGATGCCGAAACCAAAGCATATTAGTAAGAATAAACACCCAAAAGATGTCTTCTCCAGACATAAGCTAAAGTAGTGTGTATGAAGTCAATAGTTTTCACCCACCGTGTAACAAATGTATTATATTCCCTTCCCAAGAGCTGCTTGGCTCTCTTGGCTGCCAAAGGCAGGACCAAGGAACTCCAATACGGTACAGGTGGCTAATATAAGAGGACCAGGCGGCTCTTGGAACGGGAATGACTGTCTCGCACCAGGAGGTTACAATTTCGTTGTAATTTGTTGTTGCGAAAGCCTTGTTTGAGTGTATGACGATTTTACAGGGATTTTCGATACCTTTTGTAAAAGATAGAGGCACCGGGCCGTTAAATATTTTAAACATCAGATTGGCCATGTGGAATTGCCTTATGCCGGGAATTTAATTGAGTCCAACCTAATTCCTCAAGTGAGTTTCCCCGCATGATTTAGAGTACGAAGCTTTTGGAAACTATTGCTTAGAGTGTCACCTATTGAATCCCACAAAATATAATGGAACTGATATATGGTTCAATAATTGACCTGTATAAATCAAGAAGTTTCTCGCTTTTTAGAAAGGGTTTAGGTTTTCTTATTATTGTTAAATTCGAGGTCACTTAAATTAATGCATGATGCTTTGCAGGTGGGCACAAACATTCAGTGAACTCCACTCAGTTGCCATCAGTATTGGACAAGGAGAGTTCTATGTTACCTTCATTGAGAGCGGCGATTCGTGTCTCGACCCGATTAACATAAAATCTGTCTTCAACAAATTAAGAATAAGTTTGTTCATATAAAGCCAGGCGGCAATTTCTTTAACATCCTTATTCATATGGCTAAGGTCCAACTGGCGTTTGACACCGGCGTCCTAACTGCTGTTATCACGAGTGTAACACTACAATAGATCAAGTTGTGGTAGTTTATCTACACTTGACGTTGTTGACACCAGTTGTTCACGCAACCTCCAGGCTAGCATCAAACATGGGTCTGCTGAATGATTGGAAAGTCTTAAAATAGATTAGATTGGACCACCTGAAAAGCCCCTATGGGGGGCGGTCAATAAAGTATGCACGTATGTATGTTATAAATATGCTTTGATTTTGCTACGTTGCGTTGGCAACAAACTCTGACAATGATCTTAGGAAATTTGAAACAGCTCGACACCGTTGTAACACCGTTGTTACCCCTCAGCTTTGTCTTGCACAACTGGTAGATTGCAACTTGCGAATGTTAGGTTCGTGTCGTCCGCAAACAATCGCGCTATTCCGTATACCAAGCAATTGGGAATATTATTGACGTAAATCAAAATGAGAAAAAGACTAGAATGGAGTGACTCTTGAGGTACCCCACAAGTGATCATATAGAGAGGACCCCTTAATAACACAACACACTTTGCACACCTGTTGAATTATTTTGTTATGCCCTGCCCAGTGGATCCTCATAAGGTAAAATACAACCAGAACCTTGTCAGGTTTTAAAATCTTTTATCCGACAGGAAAATTAAAAATAAGCATTTTATAGGGTTGTGTCAAATTTTCCCAACGAGTTTTATGTTACTGTAGGTTCAGCCTTTGTAGTTGACTGCGATCACTCAAGAGAGACATTGAGAATTGAGAATACGTCAAATAATTTCAATTTCAATTTTTGACACTCAATCTCAGATTTATCCAGGCGATGTTTTTCACCCGAAAAATGGTCAAAAATCAACGGAATCCAAATCAATTATTTGTCGCGGTCACTAAATGTACAATCCATTATTGTTTTTTCCTACGTTTCAGCTTCTCAAATTGTGACATTTTCCAATTCATCCGATTGCAGAAATGTGATGCCATCAGTTCAACCAACAACACAAATGGCATTGAAATTGTCGATCTACAGTTTAGAATGTTGTACAGTTGCTCCTTTATTTCTCACTCACTCCGTTCTTTTTCATGCAATTTGAAAAAAATAATAATAATAAAAACCTACACATTTTTATCGACTGCGAAACACGCTCCATTAATTCCCAGATAACTTGATCAGACAGGAAAATTAAAAATAATCATTTTATAGGGGTTTGTCAAATTTTCCCAAGGACTTTTATCCTACTCGATTCGGGAAATGACCCAGCGCTCACTCCCGAAATCACGAACTCGAGTGAGCGGCAGAAATCGAGCCTAGTTTTGCCCAAGGTTGTAGGCAGTAGCCTCTGCCCTACTATCGAAGCCTAAGTTAAAGCTCTAATGAGGAAGAATCGACCTCTTTGTCTGTGAATGCAAATTGGTTTATCTAGGGTTAGGGTCTGTTCCTTATTGTTTTTCTTTTTTTTTTTTTTTTTTTTTTCCGATAGAGCCTGTTAATCAGAGCGCGATCATGGGGTCTGTATTTGCGTAGTGCTAAAAGCAAAGCGAAGAGTGCGAGAAGGGCTGACAAGTGTGACAGAATAGAACGTTTTCAACCAACCTCTAGAGACACCAATAACAATAGAGAAATGTACGACTTCTGGTGGACGAACAAAAGAAGCTAATGAGAGATCTTTTGTTTTCGTCCACCAACATGGCGGCGATGACGTCACGTGAAAACCTCCTATTCGCCAGCGTGTCAAAAGGAGCATTTACACACATACTGCACCTTTCATCACGAAATCAGTCAACCGCAAAATTTTACAAATGGAAAACGTGCTCATGTGAACCTTCTGAATTTAACACTTTTTCCAAGGAACTTTTAAAACCTGCCTGTTAACGAGGGTATTGTAAAGCTACATCTTTTTTATTGCTTAATTTACCTTTAATTAAAAAAAAACGGTACGTGTTTGCGTCACATCACCGTAGTATGCACGCATTCCGGTAGTTTTGATAAAAGAATTAGAAACTCGAAAAGTGTCAAGGCAAGTTTGTCTAACCGCAAACGTCAATATCTTTCTTATTCATGGACGCAGTGATTGAGCTAACGTAAATTTATTCTAATTACGCTTTGGGCTACGTTTCTGAATACAAATATGAAGTTTGACAAGTACAAACAAACTCGACACTGTTGATCAATTTTCACTTGGAAAGATTGATTTAAGCAAGAGAAACGTTTCATTTTCAAAGATTTGGATACTCAGCTCTGTTTGAGCATTAATTAAGGTTCCAAATACACAACTGGACTAGTTAGTTGCGAGTGAATCATGAAAAGGCATCGCCTGAGAGAGTCTTTCACACTTGTGGTTATTCTTGTTTCAGTATTCTATCTTGGACAAACAGCGTTGTCTACCTGTAACAGTGGTATCAACGCTGTAATTACGTCTCCGTGTAAATTTGCTCCGGGAATACATTCATACCAGAGCTTGACCATTAGTACGGAGGTTTTTTTGGAGACGACATCGTGGTCCTCGCAGCATTACTTCAATGTGTCCCAGACGTTTAATATTCAAAGTACTGGAATAATAGTGCTAGAGTATAACAGAGGCATGACGAAGAATCGAGAGGGCGGCGTTAGCGGGGACATCGGCAGCTCTGGCGGAAGCTTTGGAGGAAGAGCTGGTGCTGCCTCAAACACGTCGCTGTCATTGCCACAGGCAGAAACTTACGGTAACGCGTTCGCCGTTGCACAGGCCGGGAGTTGGGGTGGTGGAAACTCCAATACGCGAGCAAAAGGGGGCGGACTTTTGAGAATCTATGCTCGCAAACTTATAATCGACGGCACAGTGCAAGTAAATGGGGAACGTGCACAAGAGAATTCGAATGGCGGAGGGGGAAGTGGTGGCGGTGTGTCGATAGATTGCTATGAAATCGATGGTTACGGAAGATTGCTGGCTTCTGGAGGGATGGGATCTGGCACCGGAGGAGGAGGTTCAGGAGGGAGAATTTCAGTGACGTTTTACCACGGTTTCTTCCCAGGACTGGCTAAAGCATACGGCGGGAAAACAGGTATTCTTTCACACCCTTATCAAAAGAAACCCCTCCTAAAGTGTCGTTCTATAATAGGATGACCAAGACACGACGCACTTTGTCTTCGACGTGACTAGAAGACTTTGTCTTCGACGTAGTTTTGTTTCTCATACTTTTTTAAAATTTATATTTTGAGATAGTTAGCTATTAACTGGAAGTTAAACTCGCCATCAAAAAAGATTTCAGTTCTCTAGCTTCAACTGATATTGCTAGGCGACTTTTGTTGCAAAAAGTACTAACGGTCCTTAGTGAAGCCATTGGAAATCTTGCAATTTAGCATAATTCTAAAATGTTAAAAAAAAAAAATAATAATTAATCCTCTTTTCGGAGCAAAACGACTCGCCCATTGGAAGCTAAAGCAGGAAGTTTGATTGATGTCATAAACCTGTAAAGATAAATTACATTGGAAATCGCAAGCGCTTATAAGCAACAATACGAATAATTCTCTCAGAAAATATCCCCTTTGAGTTACACTTCTCTCATGTTTCTACCTCTGCTGGGGCAAAGGGATCTTCAAGGATAAAATGGATAAGTTGCATCGCGCGGTTATTATATCAAACCGTCACAGTGGATTAATCACGCACTAATTCTCTGATTGCACTCACGTGATAAGACGGCCATTTTCGCTATTGTTCTTTCCACCAACATGGCCGCCGTGAAGTCAGGTGCGATGTCCTGCCTCGTCTTCAAAGCCAGTCTAAGTGCGAAGTTTTTGTGATGGTAATTAGTTCTACTTTACATATGAATGAAAACTAATTTTCATAACTTGAAAAACTTCGCACTTAGACTCGCTTTGAAGATGAGGCAGGCTTGAACTCGGAAATGGCCTATTGCACTGATGTCATAATCACAAAATTGCAGTAAGATAAGCAAGCCTGAACACATCCTGCGTAAACGGGACATGTGAACCAATACAACCCGGTTATACCAACAAAAATCCTGGATAATGTGTAGTTTATGTATTCACAAAATATTTAGTCGCTCTGTTAACAAAAGTGTATTATTTTCGATTTTCCCCTTTGAAACGTGCTACAAACCATTTACACTCTGCTCCTCAAATATATTCGCTACAGAAATTGACCAATATCAATATTTTTAAACTGGGGGCGTATATCTGTGCATTCCTCATAATGATTCAGCTGAAATTCCAACCACTCCTTCCTCGTCTTCAAATTAAAGTGACAAAATCATGTGTATGCACATGCAAGTGCAATACTTACTCAAGCGTAAAGCGATAACACATTATGCACAAAAAGTGTTTGGATGCTGCGACGTTGTTATCAGTCAGTGCAATAAAATGTATTATTTGCCACATGACTCGGTTTCCTGTTTTCGCAGGGGATTATATTGAGTTATTCCCCTCAAAACATCCACAGTGCAAATTACAACACGAGACAAACTACACCTAAATATTCAACTCAGTCCATGACAATTTTGTCTTCGCAATTTTCCACGCACATGGATGTAATTTAAGTCCCTAGAGACTACATATATTTGTTTCTTTACAAATTTTCATCATGCCAATTTTTTCATGCCGACATCTCAAACAACAGTGCATGTTCTAGGAAACCTCACCAATGTGTAAAATAAGCATTTTATCGGCCTTTCACTCGAGGATATCAGATTTATTCACCTCTGGTTCCGCCCCCACCCCCTCCCTAATGGGGCCTCAACAATCAGCACAGCAGTACTATGACAATATACTTTACTAAAGCCTTTTGAGGATTATTAAGATAAAATGTTGAAATTTCTTGGAATCGATCGTTTGCTTTGGTTTGTGTATAAAACTAAATACATTGTATGTCTTTTTATTTGTTGTTTAAGGCTATTTTACAAATATTCTTTTCACGTTTTTGATTCCAGCCTTTGGAGTTAAAATGCCTATAAAACCTCTCCAATGATCGTTCATGTCAATATCCAGTAAGATGTCTGATATTTTCGAATTTCGAAACATTTTGTGAAAATCTCATGAGTTGTCATCAAAGGCAACTTTCTCTTCTGACACTTGCCGACGCGATGTGCATATTTTTGTCATGTCGATATCTCTTATGCCAAAAAACCAAAATCAATTGACCATTTGTTTTGTTTTGCTGAAATTGAAAGTACAAATTTCTCACAGGTAGAGGTTAACTTCTCAGGCTGGCAGAGTGATAGCTGCCGAGATTCGTAAACAAACTTATTTTAGTAGCTAGTTGAAGCAAGACGACATTAAGCCTAAAATCCTAGACGTCAAAACTCTTGGGAAGGTTGCTTCTCTCCCCTCCCCCCTCCTTCAATGTTGTGCAAAACTGAATGGTTTCAGTGGGAAATTGTTGACTTACATTCCAACATTGAATAGGGGGGAGGGGGGCTGTGTGAGAGAAAGTGAGACTATTTCTTTTCAGCTTTAACAGAAGCAGGTTGATATACAGCTCTGGTGTGGTTCATTTACATAACCTTCCCAACTACTTTTGTCTATGATTGTCTGAATTTTCTGGGCGTGGTCTTAAATTGGAAAGACGACTTTTTTCTTAGCGTTTACAGTGCCTTTGAAAAACAAACACAATTAGTGCTTGCTTTAACATGTAACTGCATTTTGCCGTGATATCATGAATTTTAGGCGTTTATCTGGTTAAAAATAAGGCAAGTTTTCAACTTTCATACATGTGTTTGGACGTCATGTTGCATTAGTGTCTCAACGGTATTAAATTGTAGAGCAAATAACATGATGAAAATTCCTTCGTAAATGAACAGAAAGGGGAGGAGACTAAATGATAGTTAATTAAAGGCAAAAAGATGGTCTTGAAAGGTCAAACGAGTTCACGGACTAAACTCTTACAATGGCGGATGTCAGTTGCACTTTGCCAAGTTGAGAGCAGCGCCTTTCAAAAACGTCATGTGCATTTCAAACAGAGTTACATTAAGCATTAAATAAGTAAATTAACAGTGATTACTTTTTTTGCACTTATATTGTGAGTAGGATGTCTTTTTAATCATTGAGCTATTTTGTGAACTGTAATCATGTATGTGAACATTATTACTCCATGACATTAACGGATTTTGGAGTAACGTTGTGAAGCGTCAAGCAAGTCTGAAATCCAAATCATAAAAAGATGATTTTAACCAAATTTCACTATTGTGAGATTTTATTTATGCATTGGAAAGTACATTATAAGAACATGTCCAGAATAAGAAATGGAAGCCGCGTGTCAAATACTAAGAGAGTTATAAGCGTTCAAAGCAGATTTCCTACTCTCATACAATCCTAGACAAAACTGTTGGGAAGGTTAGCACTTTTGAAGTCTTCATTGCTTCTCTCCCCTCCTCCCTCCTTCAATGTTGTGCAAAACTGAATGGTTTCAGTGGGAAATTGTTGACTTACATTCCAACATTGAGTAGGGGGGACGGGGGCTATGTACGAGAAAATGAAACTATTTCTTTTCAGCTTTAACAGAAGCAGGTTGAAATACAGCTCTGGCGTGGTTCATTTGCATAACCTTCCCAACTACTTTTGTCTATGATTGTAGTTTTCATATGTCGGGAAAATCCCAGACGATCGGGGATTTCGCAGTTTCGCGACCGTCCCAGATTTTGCCGACTAATGAAAACCATAAATCGTAGACATTCCCGATAATCTGTACCCTGCGAGCAGAGTCTCTTTCAATCTTCCTACTAGATAATTCGGGAAGAGGAAAGTAGACTCTGCTCGCAGCCTCCACATTTCGCATTGAGCATGCGTTAAAAATTTATGTATTCGGTGTCAGTCATGCGTGACCTGTAGCCACAAAAGCACAAAACGAAAAACAGTCGGGATATTTTCCAACAACTCTGGCAAACACACAACAATCAAGGAATCATTTCATTGGAAACTCAAGATAGTCCACTCTTAAAATGCCATTTTTTTTTTTTACTGAAAAATTTATAGGTTTCTGTCACACAAGTTTCTGTAACCGACACACATAGGAAAAACTCATGGGAATTCTAACAGTTAAAATTGCCACGCTGTCGTAAATTTCAAAATATTGATGACGCGTGGCGATTGATCATGCGCAAAAATTAAAAAAACAGGTTTGACAAGTCGAAACTGGACTGACTCATCCAATTCTTTGGATGAGCGGCAAATCAAAGAATGTGGAGGCGGCGAGCAGAGTCTACTTTCCTCTTCCCGACTTATCTAGGAAGATCGAAAGAGACTCTGCTCGCAGGGTAGATAATCTGGGAATCGGGAAAATAGGAAGCGTTTCTATTTTCCCGACGTGTCCCAGATTTTTGCGATCGTCGGCGATTATTCCCGACATATGAAAACTGTCGGAGAAGTCGGCGATGGTCTTTAGCCCGTTACCAATCCTCTAAATCGCAAGTTTCATTTTTTTTTTTTTTTGCCCACTTTCCATTTTCCGCAGAAGCCACTATCGGGAGAATCTGGGACAAGCATCTGGCGATTTTCCGATATGTCGGCAAAATCTGGGACGGTCGGGAAACTGTGAAATTCCCGATAGTCTGGGATTTTCCCGACGTACGAAAACTAGGCTTTAGAGTGGGTTTTTAGGCAACGTAATTTTTTTCGTCTTATAAAACAACTTTATACTTTGACATGTGCCAATAGCCGGGATATGCATATTTTTGGCACGTCGAGATCGAGATGTTTAATGCCGAAATTTTGCATAAAATTTAAAATATAAATTCCTGACGGGTAGAAGTAAACTTTATTTTAGATGAAATTCTTTGTCGACTGACAGTTGCTGAGATGGTAAAAGAACTTGCATTTGAAATTTGTCAGTCTAATTTTGGTAGCTAAGTTAGCTGATAACTAAAACCAAGACCAACTAACACCAGAAAGGTCACGAAATTATCTTTAAATAATTTTAACGCCCATGACAAAAACACAAACAACAATCACACAGAGAATGTTAATGTGTAGCATTTGTTACTCGTAAGCACATGTCCCCCGAGGGAACTATTTTTAGTCGTGGATATTTCGCGTATCCACAAGTATCGTTTAGGGGTCAGAATATGAAAATTTGACACTCTCTCAGATGCAAGCTAATCGACAAGTCAACCAGATTCTTTGTAAAATTCTGGAAGAGCTATCGATAATTTAGTATAGTTGAAATTACAATGGAACAAGAATTTCCCCCTTCTTTTTTAAGATAAAAATCAAAAAAAAAATTCCAGCTAGCACGATCGGTGGACAGATATCTCTTTATACAGATTATTCTTTGGGCAGAGATCATAGACTCAATATTGGACATTTTTAAGCCTCCTTTATCAATTGGGTTGATAAAAGCTGTGCGCTTTACCTTGTCATTTCCTTTCCAAACAAAAGAATATAATACAGTATTTATTTTCTTAATAAACTCTTTTTTGTTTGAAATAAGAACAACCCTGTATAAGATATTTGGTATAGCGAAAGATTTGATCACTTGTATTTTTCCAAGTAAAGTAAGCCCTCTCCAGCTCCAGCCCTTCAACAATCCTCTCAGAGATTTCTCGATTGATTCAAAATTTAGTTTATAAAACAGTGAGTGGTTAAAAGTAAAATTCACCCCTAAAATTTTTATGACTTTACTTATTTCATTTACGCCTAGTTCTGAGCTACTAGATAACTTTCCTATTTCCGAATAACAGAATTTCCGTTTTTTTTCATTATGGCGTTTGCATCCCGGCGAATCTACACAGATTGTAACAATGACGAGAAGTCCTGCAATTGCGAAATATGCCGTTGCTCTGACGTATAGAACAATTCACAGATAATAGTCATGCTAATATATTTTTGCCCTACAAAATGGATCAGCATGTACAACAAGGTAAATAGTAGCTAAATAAATCTTCTAGTCATGTATACACAATTTACTTCAGTATCACTGAAAAAATTTGAAAATGTTAAAATTCTAATATAGAAAATTGATAAACTGATTAACTCGAAACTAATCACCAACAGAGCAGCAGTGTGTTTCATGCTTTGTCTAAACTTTGAATTATTCATGGCGCCCCGCCTTATACCTCTGCGGGGCCCGCGTTATTTCTGCAATTGCAAATGTATCGAGGAAAACTTTTTCAATCACATATTGAAAAATAGTCTCTCAATCTCAAAACTCAATACTGCGCGCAAAACCGCCTACGCATTTCTCCTGAACGCATGGCCTGTTTTTGTAAACGTTTTCATGATCACTTCGTTGACATTTTCTTAGAACAACCTAACCAAGAAATGCACCCGTAATTCATTAGTGGCAATGCAGTATGCTTATAAATTGACAAAATAGGTAACAACCATGAGATTTTCTTTAATATCCTTAACTATACCCACAAATTCGTTGACAGATGAATTTCAAATGGCTTTTCTATGCTAAATTGTGGTCTATATATCAGTGAACGTGTTTAAACATTCACGCACACACACTTGTGTGTGTAAACAGTGTGCAATGAACTTGAACTTGAACTTAAATTTGTGGCTTTTTTGAGTACATGTCAATGTTCGTAGTCGGGTATGACGTCACGTGCAAACGACCTATAGAGCGTTTTCACGCACGTGACCAGCAGGCATATTGGATTACTGAAACAAAGGAAAGTATTTTGTATAAAAATAGAGATCAATTCCCGGATGATTAGTTTGGTACACCATCATGGCTGCCATTTCTTTGTTTTGAAACACCAACATAGCCGCCGTGACGTCATGTGAAAACGCTCTTTAGGCTGTGTTCAATGACGCGATTGGTGCCCCTTGGAGGGTGGACGAGATATCGCCTCCTCCTTGCAAATCTGCGAGTACTAGCCAATTGTTGGGAAATTCCGCAAGGGGTGACCACGGCAAAATGTTGAGTGATTTTCCAAAAGCACCGGTCATCTGGACGAAATCTTGCTTAGCGGGTGTTGTTTCTTAAATAAGGGCTTACAACAAGGAAATAATGTCCAAACTTTTGGTTGGTCCAACCTAGAATAAAGGGGCTACCTCAGTTGGGTCCTAAATTATCGGATGGAATTGTGGAAAACAGGTCGTACAATTAGTTAACACCCGAAATAGTCGGAAATTGTAAACTGCCCGCGTGAGTGTTTTATACAAAAGGTAGAAATGATCCTCCTATTTTAAGAAATTTTCTATTAGAATTACTTCAAAAATTCAGGTGGCTTCAACGTGATTTGAAACCATGAGGTCATGCCTTCGAGTCCCGGTGAAGTCACCTGCAAATTTTCAGGTGTCAAAAATTTGCTGAAAATTGCTGAAATTGTCCAGATAACTGAGGACTAGTTCTCCTTTTCATATGTTACCCGCACTGCAAATATATCCATTTATTTCATTTATTTAATGTTATATGTCATTTTTTATCATCAGAAAATGAAGTGACTCCCCGAGTTGTAAGCGGGAATCAATTGACGGCTTCTTCTATAAGAGTATATACCTCTTCATGGCCATATTCAAGAACTTATTACTACCCTTCTCACGCATCGCTGGGATACACTGGACGCACTGGAGGGTGGATGCCCGCGACAAATAATATTGGTTCCGAATATTTGGAGGTGGGGATTCGATTCTAACCGTTAAGCTCATTTTGGCCGGTCTGTATTGCTCTTTCCTATCCGGGAATTTCGCTTTGTTTTCATCCTCAGTACAAATTCCATTTGAAATGCTAACAAAACAGTTATCCCATTTGAGGAACCGAATAGAAGACAACAACTTTAGAGGGTGTTTACATGACACCGGGCCCGTGACTTTCGTCCCGGAGCGAGTTCACTCCGGTTCCCCGTTGTGGCTTTGCGCTCGTTTACATGATACCACCCGAAAGTGTCGCACCGGAGCGAGTCATACAGGCGAGAGTTCACTTCGGTTTCTGTATCGGAGGGAGAATTTCATTCCGGTACGAAATCTCGCAACAGTATCTTATAAAGGAGGAACAACCACTAGTTTCTGTATGAACTTGACCTCTGGGTGGACTGGAAAGGGTGGAGATCCTGGAATGGAACTCGCCCCTGGGGAGTTTTCTCATTTAAACAGCCCCTAACAGCCCTTTCTTAAGTGATAGTTTTTTCAACTCTACAATCCAGGACAAAACTAGTTGACACCTTTCTTAAGTTTGATCCTTTTGGACAATAACTACAAACAAAAGCACGACACGACAAATAACTGCATCTCTCATTCTCTCTGTAGGGAGAGAAATATGTGAGCTTCAAACCTCTAAAGTTTTTTTCCTTCAATCCGAGTCCAAGTGACCCAAATTTTCATTTCCTATAATTAGGAAAAAAGATTCCTTTTTCAGTCAAGGTAAACCTTTTGAAAAAGAATGGTTAATGACCTTTTATATGAAACCTTAATGGAAAAAAAAAAGAGTCTGCTAACGTACAGTCCACGCACGAAAGGGCACAAGTTAAAAAAAGAGGAAAAAT
>NC_090890.1:46063972-46068972 GCF_036669925.1 Montipora capricornis | reverse complement strand
CAGGCTATCATTCTTTTTCAAAGTGAGCTATTGATGGTGGACATGTTTTTCGGTAGGACACAATTTTATCAGAGGAATCATGCGCAATGTATTTCTTCCTTGTGTACGGGTTTTATGGGTAAAGTTGTCCAAGAACCTTGAAGCACAGCATTGCTGTGAATGGAGATATCAGTGGCATCCAAGGTTTTGGGTTCTATCACAATCACACCTACAGTAAGTACGTTTTGTAACAATTGGCGAAACTCCTTCATGGCGAGCATATTTCATGGCAAATTATTTCTACAAGCTTTTAATTGCTTTTCTGTGGCCATGAAACTCCAAAATGGAAAAAAATCCAACATTTGGGCTTGACTCGAGGTTGGCTCGTGGCTCGTGGTTGGCTCGGGCTCGCGTTTGGCGAGGGAAATGATACAACTCGTCTGCGTTGACATGGCTTTCCCCTTTTTTTTATGTTTACTTTAATTTCCAGGAGAATGGCGAGGTGAAGACGTTTACCGGAAATACAGATGTAACTACTGTCAAGCGAAATGCTCTTCCAGCTGAAATTTACACAAAAGCTATCCGTTTTTATCCAAGGAGCTTCAATGTACGAATTGCTCTTCGAGTCGATCTGTACAGCTATCCTAAAGGTAAACATCATCACATGTTTGAATACAACAGATGCCCTGACATTTACCGGCTTATTGTAAAAATAAAAAAAAATTGAACCCGATATACCAAATAATCTCTGAGCTTAAATGCTTTTATAATTTGAATTTTTTCAAAGAATGTTTGGCATCATTTGCGCCTTTGCCTCCCAAGAATTTATCACTTTTTTAAGGGCGAATAACTGGCTCGTTATCAATGTCAAAAGGCTTAAAACTGGAGCATGATTCAACTAGGTTTTACGAGTTCTTTTACTTTTTGAAGTCAACTTGTAAACACTAGTAGCATGATGCTTTCTGTGCCAGTCACAAAACTCATTATGGCGTTTGCATCCCGGAGAATCTACACAGATCGTAACAACGACGAGAAGTCCTGTAACGGCGAAATGTGCCATTGCTGTGACGTACAGAACAATTCACAGAAATAGATCCTGTAGTGATAGTAAGGCCAATATATTTTTGCCCTACAAAATGGATGAGGAAGTACAACAAGGTAAAGAGTAGCTAAATAATGTTAAAATTCTAATATACAGAAAACTGAAAAACGAATTAAATCGAAACTAATCACTAACAAAGCAGCACACGAAAATTTTCAGAGAGAATTGCTGAAATTGTCCAGATAAGTGAGGACTACCTCTCCTTTTCATCTGTAACCCGCACTCCAAATATATAAGTTTGTTTCATTCATTTAAAGTTATATCTAATTTTTTATTATTAGAAAATGAAGCGACTTCCCGTGGTGTAAGCGGGAGTCAATTGACGGCTTCTTCTACAAGAGTACATAACTCTTCTTCATGGCCATATTCAAGAACGTATTACTACCCCTCTTACGCATCGCTAGGATACACTGGAGGCACTGGCGGGTGGATGCCCGCGACAAATAATATTAGCTCTGAATATTTGGAGGTAAGGATTCGATTCTAACCGTTAAGCTCACTTTGGCCGGTCGCATTGCTTTTTCCTATCCGGGAATTTCGTTTTGTTTTCATCCTTGGTACAAATTCCATTTGAAATGCTAACAAAACAGTTATCCCATTTCAGAACCGAATCGAAGAGCATAAGTTAGGGGGTGTTTACATGACACCGGGCCCGTGACTTTCGTCCCGGAGCGAGGTCACTCCGGTTCCCTGTTGTGGCTTTGCGCTCGTTTACATGGTACCACCGGAAAGTGTCTCATCGGACCGAGTCATACAGGCGAGAGTTCACTCCGGTTTCTGTATCGGAGCGAGAATTTCATTCCGGTACGAAATCTCGCAACAGTGTCTTGTAAAGGAGGAACAAACACTAGTTATACAATACAATAGAATACAATACATACTTAATTGACCGCTCCACATAGGGGCTTTTCAGGGCCAATGAAACACAACGAAACAACAGAACAGAACATCAACAACAACTGTTAAGAATCCCAACTGGCCGGAGGCAAACAAGTTGGCTATTTACAAGTGCAGTTGCTAAGTTGAACCAGGGACTACCAGGAACAAATTCAACGAGTGGTCAGAGCGGGTCTTGAACCGAAATCAAGTAGTCATCCCGGAATGGAACTCGCGCCGGGGAAGTTTTCTCATTTTAACTGCCCCTAATAGCCCTTGTTTAAGTGATCGTTTTCTCAGCTTTACAATCCTGGACAACGCTAGTTGACACCTTTCTCAAGTTTCATCCTTTTGGACAATAACTACAAACAAAATCACGACGATATCTCCTCCCAAAGAAATGTTCTTTCAGAAATAATCGTGCTATCCCTCAACATTAGGGAGTTTACAAACGGACAACGGGAACGTCAATAAAAACGTCTCTTCAAATTATAACTTAGCGCCATCGCAAGTATTTCGTCCTCGGCTTGTTCGCGTTGTACAATACGGACGAAATATATTGTAACTGGATGAGTATCAAACGTTTGAAAGTAAATGTTATATGTTCATGTTGTCTTAAAAACTTAAAATTTGGTGATTTCACCTTGTTTTGTGTGGTACGGTAAATAAATGCATTGAAGTGGGTGCCGCACGATTATTTTTCCTTTTTTAACGTTAACGTTTAACGTTCCTGCTTTGTGGCGTTGACGTTGCCGTATCCGCCGTCGTTTCTTAATTAAACTCCCTATCGATTGGGGGAATAGGAGATCTGTAACTGGAAAGTTTAATTGATGGAAATAAATTGTTTAGATAATTATGGAGAAATAATTAAAAAGTTTCTATGGTAAGGACTTAATTTGTAGTAACAATGCGCGCACACGTGCAACGGTTCGGTTTGGTTTGAGACGAGTTGAGCCTGGCCAAACGAGAAAATTTTCGCATATCCAACTGGAAAACAAAGCAAATGTTGTTGTTGTTGGTTCAACATGTTTGATCGCCCATCATTTATCGTTTTGGCCGGGCCGTAATTTTAAATAACAGTTACAGACCACGTACGTAGCAACTCGTGCATTCCAAACGCGAGAAAATGCATCTGTTAGGAGAGAAATATGCGAGCTTTAAGCCTGTAAAGTGTTTTTCCTTTTATCCGAGTCCAAGGGACCCAAATTTTCGTTTTCTTTAATCAGGAAAAAAGATTCCTTTTTCAGTCCAGGTAAACCTTTTGAAAAAAAAACGCTTTATGACCTTTTATATGAAACCTTTACGAAAAAAAAGGACGGTTCTGTAAAGGCCACGCACGAAACGTGAAGAGCACAAGTTAAAAAGGGAGGAAAAAATCTCTGGTTTGTTTAATTTAGGCCAGGCTGTCTAGTGCTATTTACATAACAGGCGTAGCTACCCAGGGACGTTATGGAGGTTCAGAGTACACAAGGACATACACGCTAAAGTACCTGGATCCTTACAGATCTTCACAAGAGATGTGGAGAGATGTGAAGGTACATTTGATGTTGATATTATGCTTTCCTGTTCTCAGAAATTACCGTTACTGTATAGAGATGAGACATGTGTTAAGATGAAATTCCTGGAAATTCCAAAACGCACCTCACCTACCATGAGTAGGTGTTTAGCCGGACAAACTCGACTTTGATGTCCTACGCGAAGACATTGCTGTGGACAGCCGTGACGTGAAAGAAGGAGGGAGCTTAAGCACGCACGTTTTTTAGACGCGGACGGCAACCGGAAGTGAAAATTTGGCACGCCAGGATAGCGGTCTCTCCCTGCTTTTTAAACTTAGGGTATCTAAGAGTGAAAAGATACAGAGCGATATAAATGTGGTTGTGTGAAGACAAGTTAAAAGGGAAAATAACTCACTTCCGGTTGCCTTCGGCGTCTGAAAAATGTGCGTGCTTAAGCTTTACACGTGATTTAGTGCGCTTAAAACTTATCCTCCAGAGAAAATTAAAAGGTGCGTGACAAATAGACAAGGTTTCCAGGGCCTTTCCCTTCGCATCCAAAAATACAGGTAAACCCTTCAAGCGAGGTTTTTTACAAATTACAGCTTTGTTTTCTTGAAGAACTTTAATTGACTTCTATTTCCGTAAAAATGCGAACCCTCGATATCTTGATTTGCCATCAGAATTAAAGAGTTATAAAAGATGAAAATACTTGCTATAACAAGGCTTGAAATACCCACCCCCACCCATCTCAGAAAAATCTGCACGTCTTGTCACGTTTCCGTCACGCAAAACATGGCGGTAAAAGACTTAATTCAAGACTAATAATTGCTACTCGCCTAATTGGGAAAGGCAAATAACTTCTGCCTCAAAATGCAAACAAAATTTAGGTAATTTAATAGGTCATATTTAAGTATAATCCAACACTAATCTGTCTGAGTATTTTCGTACTTTTTGTGCTCAGAGTTCGTCTTCAGTGACACCGCTTTCCCTGTTTTTTAATGCTTTCTTTAATTTCCAGGAGAATGGCAAAGTGAAGACGTTTTTCGGAAATACAGATGTATATACAGTCAAGAGAAATGCTCTTCCAGGTGAAATTTACACAAAAGCTATCCGCTTCTATCCAAGGAGCTTCAATGCAGGAATTGCTCTTCGAGTCGATCTGTATGGCTATTCTAAAGGTAAATGTCATCACATGTTTGAATACAACACAGGCCCTGACAATTACCGGCTTTTTGTAATTTGCATCTCGAAACGAAATATCGGCTGATCTCGGAATATTGAAGATAAGAGGACTAAGTTCTCGGGCATCTTAAAACGTACCCTCAAAGCGTTCATGGTCGTTCCGGGATGAACAGTCAGTCCAAGGGTTACAAATGTGGCCGCAAATGTACGGATTTGTTTGGGGATCAAAACGATTTTGTTGCTTCCCCGGTTTTACATAACGTTGTCAAGTTATGTCGGACACATATGATACCGCAGGGCTTGAAATTGGCGAAAAAATCCAGTCGCAATTTTGCGACAAGATACGAATTTAGTCGCAAAATCGT
>NC_090890.1:46048972-46058972 GCF_036669925.1 Montipora capricornis | reverse complement strand
GCCATTCAACGTGACAAAGGTTTGGCAAATCCTCGAGAAAGAAACTAGTATGAACGGCGCTCAGTTTAGGGGAGAAAATGAAAATTTACCCTAAAGTGCTGGCGTTCTCCCCAAAACCTCAAATTTGGTCATTTCTCCGTGTTAGGGAACTCTAGCAACGACAACGGCGACGGCAACGAGAACGTCACAAATTTGCATATTTAGTAGGCAAAAACAATAGCTTTGCACGCCCTGCACGTGCGTTTTGCACTTTTGTCCATTTCTTTGCCGTCGTCAGCAAAACTACAACGTGAAATAGCCAAATTTGAGGTTTTATGGACAACGTCATTACTTGAGGATAAATTTTCATTTTCTGCCCTTAATTGAGCGCCGTTCCTACGAGCGTCATTTTTGAGGAACTACCACACCCCCGTCATATTAAAAAAGTTGAAATAGTAACGAAGCGATTACAATAACGCGAATTTATATTTTGAGATGACGTTCTCGTTGCCGTCGCCGTCGTCGTTGCTTAAGTTCCCTGTTGTTTTGTTGACGATGGCAAAGAAAGAGACAAAAATTAGTAGATGCACGTGCAGGGCGTGCAAAGCTATTGTTTTTGCCTACTAAATATGCAAATTTGTGACGTTCTCGTTGCAGTCACCGTTGTCGTTGCTAAAGCTCCCTAATATAAATAGACAAGGCGTGCAACTTCCAAGACCGCTCAAGGCCGAGTGCCTCCAGAATTTAGCCGAATTTCTCCCACTTCCAAAGCTCGCTCGCCTCCTAACCTTGGGCACGTAGAAAGTCCATAATTTTGCTAGCATCGTGCCAAAAATCATCGCAGTTACACGGTTCTGCAACTTCAAAATCCTGCTCGATTTCCAAGCTTCGCTCAGGTCTTTGCTATCGCTATATGATCGGGACAGGAGTGAGCCATCATTGAAATTTGATCAAAATCAAATTAACCAATCAAAAAGCACTGATTTATAATTTTGTCTCTCTTGGGAGAAATCTGTGCTTTTTGACCCTGGAAGCAAGGAAATCGCTCAAGTCGAATCCATATAATTGAAGGAGTGACTGAGGTCAAGTTGCCTTAGTTGAACAGTACATGTGATCAGCATGTGTCCCCGAGTGAAGTAATCATTTGACTAAATTAAGATGTTGCATTGAAAAATATTTATGATAAGAGGAAAAATTCGATTTTTTTTCAGCCCTTCGTGGCCAACCTGCTTGTGATTATGTTCTTCCTCAAGGTAAGGTATTTTAGGTCCTTCGCATAAGCTATTGTACCGGGCAAACTGAAGCCCCCGCTCCCCCATCCCCTGAGATCCTCCAAGACACTTTAATTGCTTGGATTTCCCCTCCGTTGGCTTTTTTAATATTTGTTTTCCTAGTCAGGAAGGTCAAATGAACTATTATTTCCCTTGAATTGTTTACACTTGATTTTGGTCTCTGATTTCCTTCGCAGTTGTCTGATTCCTAAAGCAATCCCAGCTTTCGACCCTCAAATGTAAATAATGTATTTTTGCGTTTGTACGGAATTTTAAGTGTGACAAGTATGGTGAGCGGCTCTTTAATCTCGTACCCTTAGGGTATTGTTCCTTTCTATCCCTCAAACGCTAATGAATTTTTGTCACCCAAGTGTTTTAAACATATATGACTCCTTTGTTGACCTTTCTTGAAAAGACATGCTGTTTGCTTCTCTCAGATGGTAACCCAGAGCCAGGGGGCCCTGGAACGGTGTATTTTGATGGCTACCAGAGCGGCCAGAAACATCGAGTACTCAGTGTTGACAATCAGGGAAGAAGACCAAGGGTAAGTGGAGGATGCACCTTGGCTAAACATAGCTTGGTATAAACTTCTTAGAATTACTTGTTTGTAGCGTCCTGCGTACACGTTCAATAACAACGACGACGACAAATCAAGGGGCTGCAAGGACGGCGGCTACGAAACGCCATAAAACAATGGGCTCAGTGAAGAAAAAAAAAAGCTCTTTGCTCCGCACTTACGTTTTACATTCTGATACGTTCTCTTGCCGTTCTCATCCTTACCACGACGGTACGTAAGGCTATAATAATAATAACTAATAACTTTGATATCTACCCAGGAAGCTCCACTCACCCGACGGTTGTTTTCAGGGCGGTCCTGCATGCAACCGATTGAACTCGAATTTAGAGATGTTCGTTTTGGAGGAAAAGGGAAAACCGGAGAACCCGGAGAAAAACCTCTCAGAGCAGAGTAAACGACCAACAACAAGCTTATAGGCCTCATACGGCCACGATTCCCGAATCGAACCCGGTCTAAATTGGTGGGAGACGAGGGCTGTCACAAAGCCATCCCTGCTCTTCCAGTCCTCGGTTATTCTTCTCTCACCAATTTTATTCCTGGAATGTTGATGTACACTTCCGGAATACCAAAGAATAGCAGGTTACGAGAGCTGCTACATTACTGCGAAAACGGGAAATAATATTGTAGGCAACGTTCACGAAGTGTCGTCGTTGTCGTCTTTGCTCAACTTCAACTTTATTAAGTGTGAGAATCGTGTTTACTTTGTCGCTACCCTCAAATAGCACAAACCAATCGAGCCGGGTAGTCGTTACATGGCATAATTATGGCTTAATTGAACATATGAGATAACTCAGATCCCACAATACTAGTACTAATAATGATAATAATAAAAAGAAAACAGAGTAAAGATGAGGAAGAAAATAACATGGGGAGATCAAGGAAACAGCAGTTACAGGATTAATTCCCTATAATGACGTCAACGATGACACCGCTGCCAACGACAGCCACTACAACTGCAACTTCAAAGATAATAATGTGAGGCATTTATGTACAGCGCTTTATTCATGACATCAAAGACCCAAAGCACTTTATCAGAGTAACTTATTTAGGCTGGAATTCATAACCAGCAATGACTCTTAATAATGGCGTTTTGGTGACGTCCAAACGCCGAGCAATGAATAGACTAGTTTCGAATTGTGCAGGAACAAAAGAACAGAGTCGAGGTTCAGGGGATGAATTTGCATTTTCCTTTGTTCTGAAAAATACAAAATGCTAATTATTCCCCTGACCCTCGACTCTGTTCTTTTGTTGCTGCACAATTCGAAACTAGCCTATTTATCATACAGTAATTTTTACAGTCTTTGCGTCAGCAAACCTCTTTGTTAGAAAAAAAACTTACAAGTGACCTCAAATTGGCGAGAGTGACAGACCGCAACACCGGGAACTTTTTCCTCCTCTTTAAATGAACAATGTTTGGACTACGGCCGGTTTGTCGCACTTCTCCGAGAAGAGAACTCGGAACTCAGACTATTCTCAGATGTTACGGCAGCAATTTTCCTTTAGATATCTTAAGACTCTGAGCGTTGGTCCGACCGGAGTTAAACCTACGTCTTCTCGGAGCTTAGTGCTATGCTCAACCAAATGAGCCTAACGGTCTGCGGTTTGATTGTTGCGGGATGGTACAGTTTTAGCCGGGAATACAATTTCCGCACACTTAAAAAGGGTTAACAAACACTAGCTCTGCTAGTAAGCAGTGCCATTTATGTTTAGAGCTTATTTATGATTTCACTCCTTTCGCAGGTTAACAGTTCGTCCGATGCAAACTCGTTCCAAAAAACAGGTAAAGTGTGATGGTGTTTTTTCTTCATGACTGTTTTACCTATTCAGTTGAAATCTTTTGTTAAATTTTATCTTCTTATTTGCTATGACTAAGAAGGTTTTAAAGAGAAAGAACATTTTTTTCTCACTGAAGGCGCTGTGGCAGTGCTTTCTATGATTGCTGATCAAGAACTGGAAAAGATCGAAGTTTCAGGTGGCGCTCAGTTGGTGATCACAGGTTTTGCGAAGACGCTGACGGTAGATAGCATAACGGATGACAATACTGGCCATATTTATCTCATGCCTTCTACGAAGTTACAAATACATAGCCTCCTGTCTCCTTGCGCACGGATGTTTAGCAGCTCCGAGCTTATCCTCAACGGCGTAAAGCCGAGCGTGTCTCTGGAGCGTTCTGTTGACATCTACGGAACTTTATCTATTAGCGGGTCTCCTGTTGTCCTTATGGGAAAGCAAAAAGGCGTGGTGACTTTGCACCCGGGTTCTTCTCCTAGTAATCTGACCTTTGGAGACCTTGTAGTTAAATCTACGGGTCATCTACGATTGTTGAACTATGACAACCATTTCCCAGAGTCTTGCCGCTGGGCAGTTACAACCACAGGATCAGGACTTACGTTAGAGGCCAATTCCAATTTGGAAGTCAGTTGTCCACTCAATTTAACTGGCGATCAAATGACTGTTGGCTACAATGCCGCATTGACAATAAATGGTAATAGCTCGGTATCATACGTGTCAATGAACAACGTCAAAATAACAGGAACGTTTGATCCCGGTGTACTGTCAATGGAAGAAGGTTGGAAATCCCTAAGAATTGAAAAATATGGCCACATGCAATTTTTCCCCTTTGGGGACGTGCGACTAGATACATTTTACACAAACGGAAACTTCTATGTTGAAGGAGCGTTGTATTTAAGAGGCAGGAATCCAGCAGTTACCAGGACAATCGAAATTGACCATTATGGGCGCGTGATGTTTGATTTGTCTCTCAGCTCGAACTCTTTGACTTTCGTGCACAATAATTCACAGCAATACGGCGCACATGGAAGGCTTCCATTAAATGGAACCTCTCTCGTTCACGCTGATATTGTTGTTGTTGATGGTGTATGGCTGCCTCAGAAGCTCAGCATTCAACCAGGGTGGAAAGAGCTGACCGTTGAAGATGGAGGCACTTTCAACTTTGATCCCGAAGGCGTTTATAACCTAGATAAGCTTTACCTTGATGGTAACGTAACGGCTTTGAATGCGGTTGAACTGGCTGGTTTGTCACAAGAAAGATTACTCGAGTGTGTGGTTGGCTACAACAGCGTTGTGTTATTCGAGTCTGCAGGTCTAACAACAATTCGCTGCAAGTCTGTTGTAGTCTCAGGAACTCTGCGTATAGGGAACTTGTTCATCGGCTCCAGGTGGGATTCTCTTCAGGTGGATACCAGTAATGGAAAGTTCTATTTCGAGACTTCGCGTGCCTTAAACATCAATCAAACACGAGTGAGTGGATTAATACAGACAGGGTCGGCGGTTGGTCCCGTTACTCCGTGGACTGGTGATTCAGTCACCATAGAAAGCCCAGGAACAGTAAACATTCATTATCAAGCTCAGCCTTCAGTGATTGTAGACGGCGCAATCAATTCCACCTTTTACGTGACTGATTTTCAAGTAGATGGTACATTCCAACTTGGTTCGCTTTACGTTGTAGCTGATAGCTTTGTGGTTGGATCATCGGGTCTCGTGACTGTGGACGGTGGAGGAGCTCTCGGAGGAACTGGGCCTGGAGCCGGAAGTCCACACAACAGTGGGGGCTCTGGGGCAAGCTACGGCGGTCGAGGAGGACGCGGTGCACAAGCGCTTGCGCAATCTGTGATGTACGGCGACATTTTCTCGCCAGGGGTCTGGGGTAGTGGTGGTGGAAATGGTAGTGGAGGTACTGGTGGGGGTCGCGGAGGAGGCAGAATTTTCCTTCAAGTAAGCCAGAAGCTTGATGTTGACGGAACTGTTAAGGCGAACGGACTTCACGGACAGGTAAGTAATTGCTGAAAAATGTTGCTTGTGAGTGTTTTAATTAAGGGGACATTACAGTTCAGACATATGTTGTGTGTTCCTACCTGTTTTTCCTGGTTTACAACTGTTCAAAAACGTTCTATATCTTTTCTGCAACGGAGTGGGTGAGAATAAATTCGCTCTGACGAAGCGCTAACGCTCGAAACGTCAGCTTTCAAATTTCTTTACCGTGGTCAATTTATCTCATCAACACAGTTGATAAACCCTTTTCTGTATTCACTACCTCACCGACTCAGCACCTCAGCTTCGTTAAAAACTAAACCCCTTTGTCCATAGTGAGAGTAAATTGACTTAATTCTGATCGCAATGAATTTATGTAACAGTTTTGATTTTTTCCTAATAACATTGCATTAATTTTTATAATAATAATAATAATAATAATAATAATAATAATAATAATAATAATAATAATAATAATAATAAGGCTTTATATAACGATGATGAACACTGATCACTAGTAAGGTAAACCTAGTACTCTACATAGTGGCGCTCAATTGAATGAAACAAAGCCATACAAATGAACACAATTCAACAGAGTTAAGTATCCCAACCGGTGGGAGTTAAACCAGTTGGCTATTTACAAGCGCAGCCGAGGAGTTGGGACGGGGAACACTCAAAATAACTCCAGCCGGTGTTCAAAGCCGGACTTGAAGCCGGGACCTCCGCATCTCTCAAGTCCATCACCCTAGCCATTCGGCTACTCTGCCTCCGTTTATTTATTATCGATTCTTGTTCGTTTCCAATCCAATTTATTTTACACTATAATTATTGGTATATACTTGTCTAATTTTTTGGTTTGTTTGCAGTGGGCAAGGAGAAATTTAGCGACGTGCCTTAAAGCGCACCCTATTTAACTGCTCTTTTCTTTTCAGACCTCTGGAAGTGGAGGCGGAAGTGGTGGCTCCTTATGGGCAACCTGTCAACAGTTCACCGGAAGTGGAATTATTCAGGCCAAAGGGGGTAACGGAAGCACTTATGGTGGGGGTGGAGCCGGCGGAAGAATCACGGTGTATTATGTCATTGGCGGTTTCCATAGCGACCATGCTGATGCAAGCGGTGGACAAGCGGGAAATGGAAGTACCGTGGAACCGGGAGGACCTGGGGTTATTTACTTGGAGGGCCTATCGCCTATTGTCAAAAATCTTCGAATCGACAACAAGGGACTCAAGCCATGGGTATGTGACATATGAGCCGTTAATTCCCGTTTCAACCAAATCCTACGAAATTATGGAGGTGCAAAGATTCCTGTGGTGTTGTGAAAACATGGAAGTAGGACACTATTGTTTCTGTCTAGAAAGTTGCGTAAACTACGCTCAAATTATTCTCGGTTTTCACATGACGTCACGACCGCCATGTTGGTGCCCTAAACAAAGAAAAGGCGGCCATGTTGGTGCCCCGACCAAATCCTCCGGGAATTTAACTCTATTATTATGCAAATGCTTCCTTTTGTTTTCGTCGAAAAACATGGCTGTTGATCACGTGAGTGAAAACCAGCAATTAGTCAATTCTTTTTTTATCTTTACTTTGTTTGATTTGTATTTTTTCCTAGGCCACACTCAACGGAAATTTTGATTTTTTCAAATACTCAGGTTTGTCAACTAATGTATTATAAACTAGTAATTACCAAGAGTAAGTGGAATGCTACCAAGAGGTAACAAAACGGATCACATTCCATGCACAACAACGCTGCCATTGATAATGTCGGCACAACGCAGAAATCCAGAAATCCGCGTATCTCAAATGAACACGATTAGAATGGCTGCCCCGTAACCTCGGCAGCAATTACATGATATGGTTTTTCCAAATGTCAAAAATCCCTTGTGTACCTTTCTAAATAAACCCTTTCAAGAACAAACAGGGTCGTTGAATCCGGAAGGTTTTTAGTAATCCGAGAGAAACTTCGCGGTCAAGACAAGTCCGTTGTGTTCAGTTTACTAATCGACATCAATAAGCCTTGTGAAAACTTGGGATTTATTTTAACTTGGTTCTGGTTAGTTTGAGCTTCTTTCAGCCATTTTAGTTAGATTTTTTGTGTTCTTTTTTTTCATTTTTCCTTTCTTTGTTATTTTTCAAGGGGCTGTGGCATACCTTAATCCTCCCTCTGACAATTTCATCTATGACTTTACGCTTATCGAGGTTTATGGCGGAGGGCATCTGGTTTTCCCGGGCGCGGGAACTGAAGTGCGAGTTGATACCATCTATGGAGATGACACCGGTTATATTCACGTGCCGCCATTTAACACACTGAACATGACAGGAACATCGGAATACAAGCGAATCAACGTCACTTGGGCGCCTTTCGTGTATAAAAATGCTATTTTTGTTCTGCCCAACGGCACACTGGAAATCCGTAGAGCTGAAAGCTTGAGTTACCCAAGTATACAACGAAGTTCACAGGTCACGTTTTGGGAATCGTGCTTGGGTTTAAAGCCCATTTCATGGTTGGCTATGGAGCAACGGTTTCTTTTGAAACGTCTTGTCCGCGTGACTTGAATTTCGTAGGTATAACGGTACAAAAGACCAGTCAACTCATCTTGAATAGCATTGCGGAAAATACAACCGATAACTGGATTATCGAAGTGACAAAGGATCATGGACCAGTGTACCGAGAGGGAGTAGTGACGATTGAGGGTGATGGGTCGTTTTTAGCTCGATCGTTGACACTCAAAGCTGAATCATTGGTAGTTGATCCACGTGGGAAACTGATTCTCGATGGAAAGGGATATGATGCTGGTGAGTCAGTCCTAACATTCTGTAAGTAACAAAGTGAGTCAGTTGGTGATTCAGTTACATTGTAGTATTTCCATTCATGCAAAGGACGAAAATGTACTTCGGCTATTAGCTGCTCAGACATTTCCTAGTTTTTTTTTTCTACTCAAGCAAAAGTAAGGACATCTCTTCAGTAAAAAGTCATAACATTTGTCCTTTGAATACTTCATGAATGCTTTACACTACGGATTCCGTCAGTTGTTATTTGCTTTGATGCTTTTCCTACGATTCGCGAGATCACTTGTCTGACGTGACGTCATATATCATCTTGAAAGGATTTTTAACTAACATGGCAGCTAAGGTAGCTACCGAGCATAACGAAGGTGGGTCATTCTTGTTTTTATGTTTAAAGCAACTGGCGCCCCCCAAAAAGGAAAATGCAATGACTTCGGTGGATTGTTGAGTTGGTCTTCAGGGAACTTGATGACATATGCGATGGTCTCGTTTCAAAGCAGACGTTTGCACTTGTGGTATCAGTACCACAAGTGATTTAGTATAAGTGAAGTGAACGTGTAGGGAGAAAATTGAAGAACATTGAAAGTGGCTATGTCACGTCGATGACAGTTTGCCAAAATGTAGAGAGGAAGTATGGGGCATGCGTAGCCGTTACTTTTGCCCGGTAAAGACATTTTTTTCAGGCTTCTTCGTTACGTTAGACGTTTTCGTTGCGTAAGCTCGGTGTGTCCATATTCGGCCCCGTCGGAAACCCTAAGGGTGATCAGTCACCCGTACATCTTAAGGCCCTACAGTCTCCAGCCGTGCATGGCTTGTTGGTGTATACTAATTTTATGACGTGTTTTATTCAAGGTAAGGGTCCAGGCGCAGGGACTGGCTCCTCAGACGGGTCGGGAGCGGGATTCGGTGGCGCTGGCGGAAGCGGAAGAGTAACCATGAGAACAGGTTCGCCATACGGAGATTACACCAACCCTAGGTTGTTCGGCAGTGGCGGTGGAGTGGCTAATGCGGGTTCAGGTGGTGGTGTGCTTTCGTTACAGATCGCGGGAGCTTTAGTTGTCGAAGGTATGTAAAAAAATAATTTTCCTCCTTTAACTAGAGGTTTAACGAAGCAATGTAAAACCAAACCCAAAGGTTATCACTCTGAACAACCATAACAAACAGCGCGATGAACAAATCAAAATTCGAAGCATTTGCACGTGACTTACGCAAGGCACGGGAAAATACGCTCACGTGAAAGTGCCCGTTAATTTTTGTTTTGATTCTCATTTTTAAAATAAATTTGGTCTTTGGCAACTAAAAAGTGCCTTTCTGAAGAGATTATAGCTAAAATTCAGTTGTGATGGGGTAGGGTACTGGAGGAACGAGAGAAAATGAAGTGTTTATTCTGCGAAAGTCTATTGTTGGTGCGAGGATATAAAGAGTAAGTCCTTGTATTGGAGATAATTGTTGATAGTGACTTTTTGATCTTTTATTGCAAAAATGTTACTTAACTTAAAGCGAAAGGAGGCGATGGTAGAAAAACTTGTTTCAAAACGTCTCAAAAACGGATCGACAAAAGGAAAATGTTCCAAAGTTGGAATTAAATTACTTTTTGTACTCGAAGCCGCTGGAACAC
>NC_090890.1:46016472-46043972 GCF_036669925.1 Montipora capricornis | reverse complement strand
GGAAATTAGCTACAAATTTTAACCCTTTTGGAAGCAACGAATCTTTAGAAACTAAATCAGAGATAAGAACCATCGTTGAAGTAAATTATATTTTAGTCTTAACGAAGAAAACTCGGTATTACGCTTCCTAGCTAAGTCTCGAAAGGGCTGATTCTTAATTGCTCTGTGGTATATTTTAGCTGCACCATTGGTGCCGGCCTCACAAGCTCCGATGGATCCTCGGGCGCTGGGCACGGTGGGAATGGAGGTCGAGGGAGAGATCAGACCCGAGTCGGAGTCGCATATGGTCACGTGTATGAGCCTCAGCATTTTGGGTGCAGAGGCGGTGGTTTCGGGGGACTCGGTGGAAGCATAATACGCATGTATGTCAATGAAACACTTCATGTTGATGGAACAATCAGCTGCAACGGTGCAAATGGTCAGCAAGATCGTTCAGGGGGAGGTAGTGGAGGAAGTATATGGATCGATGCTAATTTGATGAAGGGATATGGAACGGTACAGGCAAACGGTGGAGATGGGGATATCGAAACACAGTAAGTAGTGATGTCGTGTGAAAATGATCTGTGTGTATACATGATAAGTGGTCCGTACAACCATTGCTTAACTGAATAAGGAACTCTTAACTGTTCATTTTGAGATTGCGCCATGCTCAGCTATGTTGTCGTACACGTGTGGTTAATAGTAAAGAGAAAGAATACTCAATTAATGCTCTTTAATTGCATGGTCAAAAAAGGTTATACGTCATTGGAGTAAGTCCGGAAATGCTCCAGACTTATTGCTTCATTTTTGGTTCGACTTATGAAACTGGGATTGTTGTATTTCTATGTGATAGTTTTAGTGGTTTTAAAGGGAGTTAGTGGTTTGCACCGGACAAAATCAAGCACCAAGTATTATACGATTTAGTAACGTAAATAATTTAACGTTTGTAGTTGGGTACTCTCGTATAGGAAACATAGCCTTGTATCTTATTGGTCTTTTTATTTTTTTAAATTTCAGCCATAATATATTTCACGGTGGTGGTGGAGCTGGCGGACGAATTGCCGTCTACTTCAGAAGTAACAAGACCTACAGCGGGGTTTTTGAAACCCTTGGGGGGAATGCACAAGGGGATGCTCTTCCCGGGGGAGCGGGAACCGTGTTCCTGTACCACCTTATTTACAAGCACCGGACCTTACTAATAACTAATGCTGGAAGAAAAGCCATTCCCGCTGCTCATCACATCATCAGTGACTATTCAAAACCGGATCTTATATCAGGTAAAACCTGGCTTCTTCCCAGCTCTGGGGATCATAACTTTTCTGGGGATCAAAATTATCACTTTGAAGAATTGCAAATTTATGGAAGAGCCCAGCTAGCTATACTAACAGAGCCGCATGATCGATCGGCTACAGTTTCTTTCCGAAACATGATCGGCGATCGCTCCGGTACCATTCACGTCGGCTATAACCAAACTATGGATTTGATCCGACCAAGCATTGATTTACCATTCAATGTTCGAGTTTACCGCGGTGGAATCCTCGGGCTTGCTCCCTCAACGGAAGTTCACGGAGTTGAGATTCACGTAGATGGGGTTATATCTTACATTAAGAACATCACACTGCATCATGGTGGGTTATTGTCGTTGAAGGAAAACTCGCGAACTGGAAACGAAGCGTTGGAGAACGATTTCAAGTTTGAGTTTGTCCGTGTGCAGTTCGAAGGGGTTTTAGAAATGATATCATCGCCAGTTACCCACAACGGAATGAATTTGACCGTGCGAGTATTGCACATCGAGGGTGGAGGACTAGTCGACAGCAGTGATCTGAGAATCCTTGCTGAAAACATTAGCATCAATACAGAAGGCCATCTAACAGTGAACGGAGGCGGGTACAAGCAGTCAGATGGAACAGGACAGGGTGTTCACGGAACAATCAACAAAGGGGTTGGTCCTGGAACGGGATCTGGTGCTTCCGGTGGGGGTCACGGAGGAACCGGAGGGCGGGGAAGAAACACACCTAAGGTTGGAATTCCCTACGGGAACATGTACGAGCCGGTGGAGTTTGGAAGTAGTGGAGGTGGGGCATCTGGCAGAGCAGGTAAGAATATGTGTAGTTGAATTTAAGGAAATGTCTTGTGTGCTCAGCATTTTCTTTAATGTGATTAAGATCTGCCCGCTCATATTGTATATATTACTAAGCACGGAAGGTTTCAGCAATTGTGACAAATACCTCTACGTAAGAAATGGTCCCGTTAGTCTAATTTTATTGGTAAAACCAAATTCAGCTCCTGTACCGACCATACTGAATCTTAGTTATTTTTATTCTTCCCTCAAAACGCATGGTGAGCCCAGATGATATGCATTTGAACCTGAAGTAAAAGCTAGGGAAACGTCTGTTCGACTTGAGGATACAAGGACTTACCTTGAACTCATCATCGTTTTCTCAAGTTATTATTAGGCTTCACATCCACGTATCTTTTCTTGATTAGATGTAAGTGAAATGTGGACGGTCTAAGCAAACAGTAACTTCAAAGAGATAGATATGGGAGTTTGCAGCCTCCTGGTCATAAGCTACTGTGTCAGATATGTACAGGAATGTATGTAATTAGATGCACGACGATTTTGATAATCTTCAACAAGTGTCCCCTCCTATCCCCAACTTCAACATCGCTGTTGTCTGGAAATACAGACAATTGAGGTTACAAAGTGCCCCAAAAAATAACGTAAACACTTGCGCTTACCTAATTACTAGAAATAGGACGCTAAGGCTTAGACTGTAAAGGGCACCCAAAACCAAAGTAATTACTTTGGCCGATCAAAAAGGACGGAGACAATCCAGTAAACCAATCAAAACTCGAAGTAATTACACGTAGCTGACACAAAGCGCGGGAAAATGTGCACGCGGAAGCCTCAATTTGTTTTGGTTCCTTTTCTGATTGGTTGAAAAAATGACGCGAGAACTTTGAACCAATCACTGAGTGAAGTAATGCAAAACCAAAGCAATAGGCCATTTATTTATTTATTTATTTATTTAATCACTTTCACCGCAACAGAGAAACGGGCTGTGGTGGGGGTCGCACAACAGAGCGAGACTCCAAGTTCCGAGTTCACGTCTGCCTCCTCTTCAAAGCGAGCCTAAGTGCGAAGTTTTTGTGATGGTAATTAGTTCTACTTTACATCTGAATAAAAACTAATATGCATAAGAAAAACCGTTCACTTAGACTCGCTTTGAAGGGGAAGCAGATATGAACTCGAAAATGGCCTTTTCGCTAATTACTTTCCACACTCAATTGAAAACCACTCTACCTTTGACTGGCTTTAACCGGTTAAACGTTTTGTTTTATTAAACGTTTAGTGAAAGACTCTTAATAAAAACACGGAGCATATCGAAGCGGTTGCGAGTTTTCTTCAGGAATTAGATATAAAAACGCTCTACAATGTATTTCGACTCGAATTGTGCTTCAGGTGTTGGCGGTGGGACAATCTTTTTGAACGTAACTTACCTTTTGGAAATCGATGGAGCCCTTTCTGCTGATGGTACTGATTCCCTTCCTGAGGGGGGTGCGGGTAGTGGTGGCAGCATCTGGATTCACTGTTACGTCATCAAAGGCTACGGAAAGATCACAGCAAATGGAGGATCATCTCCCGAAACTTCATATTACCACGGCGGAGGAGGCGCGGGAGGAAGAATTGCCGTTTACTTCTATCAGAATGATACTTTCTCATACTTCAGGTAATAAGCATTACTTCAGGTAATAAGCATTGTACTGTAAGTAGAAGGTCCTGCTCTTCAGTACTTTATTGTTCATAAGCTTCGTTGGAACCCGGGCCTGCTAAATGCGCTGAGATAAGGAACTCAAATTGGAAGTCAAATCGAAATCATGATTTGCGAGTCAGAGTTTAAGGCACGCAAGGAACTAATTTTAAAGTTGCCTGCGTTCAGATGACTTGTGTGTTATGGTATTTTTCCAGCTATTATGCCCTTTATAGTAATGTGGTGGTTTCTTTCTATCTAGTTATCTAGCGCACGGAGGGAAAGCAAAGGGAGGATTGGAGAATGTGGAGAATGGAGGACCCGGGACTGTGTTCCTGTATCACTTGGTCCACACCCATCGAACATTGCTTATTGATAATGACGGCGGCAAACCACTAAATAAACACATAAACTACGCAAAACTAGATGAAGAAGGTAAATACTAAACATTCTTTTTTACGTAATTAAATGATTTAGTAACTTTGTCAAGTTTTGAAAGGGAGAAGTGATCCTCGCACTTTTCTGGAAAATTCAAATGATTGTCACTTTTTAGACACCTGAAACATTTAGGCGGTATCAAAGGGGTTCAAACCTATGACGTCTGCGACGCCGTGCAATGCCCTACCAACTGACTAATACATAGATTTAGCCAAGCCTAAAAGCAGAGCTCCCGGGTTATTTATACGCTCAAAGAACGTCTCGATCCACAAAAAGTAAAAACCGTACTTCGGGTAAGTTAACTAAATCACGAGAACAAAAAATCGTCTTTAAAATTAAAATAAATGACATTTCCTGCATGGTAATGAGCAAACTGCATTATCTCTGTCAACGCGCAACGCCGAAATTATATTAAATGTTCTTCGTGCACTTAAAACAAGTTACAGAAACTAAACTGTGAGCGAAGATCCGCCTAAAACCGAATAACTTCTTTTGGTCACGGGCGCAATGAAGTTGAGAATGCGAAGGACAGCGGGACAAAGCAACTCCAATTATTGTTTCGACTGCTTGACAGGCGACGCTACTTGATTGGACACGTCTTTGACAAAATCCAACAGCACGGAATTTGAAAGAACGGATAATTACAACAGGGATCTTGCAAATATTATTGCACAAAAAAGAAATGCAATACGAATCTTGAGGTTAGCTTACGAAATTAAATCTTACTTGCTTACGACTATAAAAATTACCCATCGCGCCATTTTAAACTGATGTGAAAATACGCTTAGTGAATACTTACCTCTGTAAACAAGTTGTTGTTTTGCTGCCGTTCCCTCCAATTCTGAATTTTTCTTTCATGTTGCCTTTCCTGTTTATTCTAGACCTTTCTCATTCCACTTGGCGATGTTCTTCGCCACAATTTTGCCTCCTATGTCTGTGTCTTTCCCGCTCCGTTCTGCCTCCGTTCTCTATCCCTAACTCGCTCCCTTTGACGATCCTCTTCGCTAGCTCTTTTCTCTGCTCATTCTTGCTCTCTGCAGCTCTCTTTCCCTGTTCTCTTCACATAAACCCTGACTTTTGGCCGTTGAATTTACTCTGCCGTTACCCGTTGGCATGATAGTTATCGTCCTTGGTTTTTGTCAAGATTAAACCTTCAGAACCAATGCAACACAAATCGTTTAGCTAAACTGGCTTTGATTTGAGCATAATATGATTTCCCGCCAGAGAAACGCGGGTTGTCAAATGCAACGCTTCTACGCAATTTCCCGCCAAGGAAAATTGCCCGAACACTGCCGTCCCCGGATTTCCCATTTCTCGCGCGCCTGAGCTCCGCTACGAAGCCACTTAGTTGAGAGCAGGTCAATTTGTTGGGCTCATGTGGTCCCGTGAAAGGAATTGTTCTGATAAGTGCGAGGGTCGCTTCTCCCTTTCGTCTATAAGCCGGGTTTCAAATATATACATTTATTTTGTCGAGTTCTTTCACGAGTATACATGAGCCCAACAAATTGACCTGCTGCCAACTGTGTCGGTGGTTTCATAGCTCAGCTGGTAAACCCTTGTACCGGCATCCTGGAGGTCATGGTTTCGAATTCCATTGAAACCACCTCAATTTTCCAGGTGTCTATAAGACACAATTGCTTAAATTGTCCAGGTTAGTACGAGAATCCCTTAATCTCTCTTTCACCTGAAACGGTGTTGTCAGCTTCAATCGACTACAGAGTCCACGGTCTTATCGTGTTTTAATGTCATTCTTACCTTAATTAACCAATAGTTGAATTTAACTAACAATTATTTAATGAAGTGAACACCGGTGGATTTTAATCTAGGCCGAGTTGCTTGAAGCTTGGTTAGACTAACAGGCGTTAAATACGACAACTTAAGGACAATTTAGATTTTACGATTTTTACTTACCACCTTTGCATGCAACTTAGTAGTAGTGCATCATGACTTTCGACCACTGAATACATGCGCACGACTTTTGAACGTCTGTTGTAAGGTTATCTTAATTCTAAGCGTGTTTGGCCTTTTTCACAAACTAAGATGAGAAGAGTGCTAAAACTTTAAAGGAATTACACCAAAGGTGAAAGATATACTTGTATTTATTTCATTCGGAATTACACCAAAGTCGCCCTGCTTTTAGCCGAATCCATGTCCGGTCACTTAACCTAAGTATTTAACGCCAAACAAAAGGCATCTTGCGTGTCGAAGGGGAAAAGATTGTGATTTTTGAAATAATCGATCAAGGGCCTTGGGAAACGGTTTTCACGTTGACTTTTTTTTTTTTTTTTTTCTTGCAAGGTGGAAAAGCTTGGATAATGCCGGAGTCAGGAATCCACCATTTTGCAGACCACAAACATAATTTTCATTTCGAAGAGTTGCAAATTTACAACAAGGCTCACATGGGTATATGGCCCCGCGCTGGAAACGATAGAAGGAACGTTTCGCTGTTCTTCAAATACATGATCGGAGATAGGAGCGGAATGATCCACATTGGTGATAAGCAAGTCATGGATTTGAAAAGACCCGAGATCGATCTTCCTTTCAGCGCTCAAATCTACAGCGGGGGTTTTCTTGGTCTCGCTCCATACACACAAATTCATGGCGTTGAAGTTATCGTGCGTGGAGTTCTTGCTTACATTGAGAATGTGACGATTCATCATGGAGGCGCTTTGTGGCTGAATCACGGAGGGAGAACAGAGAATCGTGTCAAAGAGAACCAGTATGAGTTTGATACCATCCGCGTTCAAGACACTGGAGCCATTCATTGTGTTACGTCACCAGTCAAAGACCCGGATCTCATTTTCACAACCCGCGCGGTGTTTATTGAAGGAGGTGGACTCGTACGAGGATCGCGCCTCACATTCATAACGGAAAACATCACCATCGACGATGGCGGCTCTTTGATCGCTGATGGCCTGGGTTACAATACATCACATGGTTACCAAGGCAACGGTATCCATGGAACTATAAATCCTGGTCATGGTATTGACGCTAATGGAGCATCAGGAGCTGGACATGGTGGAAGTGGTGGTCGGGGAAGCTTGACAGGTGGTACCCCAGACACTGGTTTTGCCTACGGTGATCTGTATGAACCTTACATATTTGGAAGCGCAGGTGGCAAAGGATCATCTAGTTCCCGAGGGGGTAATGGTGGGGGCATGTTATGGATGAACGTCACTGGATTGATTGATATTGACGGATTAGTATCGGCCAATGGCGAAGATGCAACATCGTTGCCCGGAAGTGGCGGTGGCAGTGGCGGAAGTATCTGGATGTACTGTAAGAAAATCAAGGGTTATGGAAGAATAGCTGCTAATGGAGGTGCTGGATCCCCCTACAGTGGAGCCCCTGGGGGAGGAGGGGCAGGCGGGAGGATAGCAATTTACTTTGAGGTCAATGAGACATCAACCTACTTCGTGTATGAAGCACGAGGTGGAGCGGCACTTGGATGTCAGATTGGAAGAGAGGATTTGTGCAAGGCTGAAGCGGGAGGACCGGGTACCGTATTTCTTTATCACATGATCCACACACATCGCACACTGCTCATCCATAACGGAGGACAGAAACCGCTGGTTTCAGCCATAGCAGACCCTAAGGACTTGACACGCGATGGCTGCCGAGCTTGGATCCTACCGCAGTCAGCAAATCACGATTTTGCCGGGAAGGGTCGTAATTTTCACTTCGAAGAACTTCAAATCTATGGGGGAGGCCATTTAGCATTGCTCACCGAGCCTGTTGGCCGAAATGCATCGTTATTCTTCCTTTACATGATTGGAGATCGCACCGGAACTCTCCACGTTTCCGAAAATCAAGTCATGGATTTACACCGCCCGGAAATAGACGTTCCCTTCAGCCTGCACGTTTATGCTGGTGGTTACCTCGGTCTGGCTCCGTACACCGAAGTCCATGGTGTGACATTGTTTATCTCCGGCATGGTCGACCACATTCAAAACCTAACGTTACATCATGGCGGTGCATTCTGGATGTACGACGGTGGAAGAACAGCAAACCAAACCAACAGTTCGTTCGAGTTTGACACCGTGCGAGTGCAGGATAATGGCGTTATGCGCGCTTTTACTTCTCCAATTATTCCCTATGGAATCATCATTATTGCAAGAGCGTTCTTTATCGAAGGAGGTGGATTATTCCATGGCACAAGGATGACTATACTCGGGGAGAATATTACGATTGACGATGGCGGACTGATGACGGCTAACGGACAGGGATATAACAGGTATTTTTTATGATCTCCGTATGGCTACTTTTCCAATGAATTCATATCCAAATATATTTTTAAAATGTTGGGTTTTGATCAAGTCAACACTTATTCACCACCGACACGCATAATAAATATTATTATTCATTCAAAATATTTCCTCGTTTTTGATTGGTTAAGACCACACGCATAATTCACCATAACCGGCTGTTGTTGACCAAATTTGGAAAGAATTTTGCCTTATTGAATCAGTGACGTCAAAAGTGCAGCCCGCTGCAGATTATTGAACCGATTACGTGAAAACGACGTCAAAATGCGGCCCGCTGCAGATTATTGAACCATTGACCGAGAAAACCAGGGGATAAGGCTGTGTTATTTTTGGTGAGCAGAAAAACAAAGAGCGAAATGGCTGCAAGTAGTTTACTAGTTTGAGTGAAGAAATGTAATATTTTGAATAAATAATAAAGCAATTATTGAATTCGGCTTTCGTAGGATATGAAGAATTCTGCAGATCTCGAATCAGTGATCGCTTCTGGCAATTCTTCTTTTCAATAAAACCTGGATCTTGAAAATGCAAAACTACATAAAAATCACCTTTTTGATTTGTAATTTACACACAAAACGAAAAATACTAGGGCTTTTTTGTCGATCTCACTTGAGTATAAAAAAGCTGAGATATGTGTCACTTTTTTCAAATAAAGTGGGGTTTTTTTTAGAGATTTCTCTCTGATGTTGCTGAAGTTAATTTTCTTAAGTTATTGCTTTATTTCGCTTTTTGCAAAAACGTCACTGACGAGAAATTTCTCGAGTATTTTCAGATGTTGCCTGTTTCAGTCAAAATAGAAAAATGTCGACTTTTTTCCGCTTTCTCTGCGTGACCTCCTTGATTGACAGCTGTCAGAAAACGGTGAGAAACTCAGAACAGAACGTTGTCGTCTTCTGTGCTTCTGTGGAGGTGAAGATGGCGAACTGCGTCAAGATTAAGGTGGATGAAAAGGTGATGAGGTTTTAGCCTTTCACTTTTACGGAGGGAAACGTTGCTATGATTTCCAAACTTGATGTAAATGAAGGCATTTATATTTGTTTTAAAGAAGAAGGAGAGATAATAATATCAACAGAAACGGGGTCTTTTAACGTGGACGATTATGACAAGACTTACTTCGTGAATGGCGAGCCAAGTCAACCAATATCAACACAACCCGCGTCCTCGAGGGGCTCTGCCGAACTAATTTCGCCGAGTAATTAATTACCTGAGTATCCCACTGTCTTGCCGGAGAACAAAGCCACTAAGAACAAATCTTAACTCTCCCCCTGGCCAGATGCCCAGCGCACAAACTTTAAAGCGGTCGAATTTCAGCTCAATAGCAAGAAAGGTTCAATCAGCATCGCATCACGGAAAAAAAACGCCTCTAGTAGTAAATCCCTTGATTTACATCAAGTTTGAAAATCATTGCATTGTTTTCCACCGTAAAAGTCGAAGACTTAAGCCTTATCAACTTTTCGTTCATCTTAATCTTGACACAGTTCGCCATCTTCACCTCCACAGAAGCACAGAAGACGAGTTTCGCTCCATTTTTTGTCAGCTGTCAATCGAGGAGGTCAAACGGAGAAAGCGGAAAAAAAGTCGACATTTTTCTATTTTGACTGACACAGGCAAAAGCTGAAAATTGACGAGAAATTGTCTTCAGCAACATTAGAGAGAAATCCTAGTACAAGTGCACTTTATCTGAAAAAAAGTGACAGTTATTTGAGGTGTTTAAACTCAAGTGAGATCGACCAAAAAGCTTTAATATTTCTCGTTTTGCGTGTAAATCACAAATCATTTTTCTAGATCCAGGATTTATTGAAAAGTAGAATTGCCGGAAGCGATCACTGATTATCTCAGAGGGTGTTATCGACCTCGGCCTTCGGCCTCGGTGGATATCCTACTCAGCCTCATTCAATAAGTGCTAAATATTAGGGTAATAAACTGATTAAGTAGGGAGGAGACCTCAAAAAACCCTGGGAGCAGGGATGGCACAGTGGTGAGAGCAGTCGCCTCCCATCAATGTGGCGCGGGTTCGATTTCCAGACTTGACGTCATAGGTGGGTTGAGTTTGTTGGTTCTCTCTGCTCCGAGCGGTTTTTCTCCCTGTAAATCTGTTTCCCCTCTCCTCAAAAACCAATGTCTTATTTGATTTCACGTTGATGTTTAAACGAGTTGTGTAGATCCCAGGTGACAGGTGGTTAAATAAGGTATTATTTTGTTATTTAGGACTTATTCTAAGAGGTCCCCTCCTTGGCACATCAGAGAAGCTTCATTTCCCAATTACCGAGTAGCGAGATTAAACAAGGATGACAAATGCAGACACTTAATATTTAACGGCTTGGTAGTGAATAGCTCATAAGTAACTGAGATAGGAAAAAGAAAGATTATAAGTAAGCACCAATCCAGAATTAATAAGAAATCATAAATCATTATATAATTCTGAGTTGCCCATCCATGGGTCATATGTCGTTTAGCGTTGTTTTTTTCTCTACAGATTAAACGCTTGATGCCTTTTCAAGGCAGCTTTTTTTATGTTACGCAGTTTAAAAAATTGCATTGCTTAGTCACAGCACACGAATTTCAACATTACGGAAACACATGCGGAAAAACGGAAAAGAAATTTCATTTACATCATAATCGTTTCAGTTAAAAGCTACAATCTGTTAAATTTTTATTCTATTACCAAATTAATGTTTTGTCTTGCCCTGTTGACTTTTTTGGGTAGGACTCACCCTCAAGGATCGGGACTTCACGGGATAATCAATCCAGGTATGGGTTCATTCAATCTTCACGGTTCCTCCGGAGCTGGGTACGGCGGAAGAGGAGGACGGGGAATGCACATGCCGGCAGTTGGAACAGCATATGGCGATCTCTATGAGCCTGTAGTTTTCGGAAGTTCTGGTGGCGGACAAAACTCTGGAAGAGGAGGCGGTATAATCTGGTTTAATGTCACGAATGTCATTCAAATTGATGGGGAAGTCACGGCAAACGCGGACCCTGGCGGGGATTCTGGTAGCGGAGGAGGCAGCGGAGGGAGTATCTGGATGCACTGCTATCGGATGAAAGGTAGGGAATCTTAACTCCGGCCGATTTTTTTAGTGATAAGCATGTGCGACTGGTTGTCTTAACAAAGAGAGTCTTAAAAAACTGAGGAGAAAGTGTTCATGCGATTTGGCATTTAGAATTTATGCGCACCTTTTACCCAAGGGACGTAAATTGTTAAGTTCTCTTAAAGGTGTATTTTTTTTTTTGCGAGGCTTGATTTCGTGAAACCACTGATCTTCATAAATGTTCCAGGACAAGTATCAGCGGACCTGCACCAACAATAAAGAGAATATGAAAACATGGAATGGACTACCATTCGTCTGTCCTGACTTCATCTCCACCAAGCTTGTAAATGATTATCTCTTTCCAGATGGGTGCACGTGTCTCAACGAAGTTAACGTCATTTGAATTTATGCCTTCTTTTAAACGGCAGGCTCCTCAGGCTGCAGGCTGGAAAATCATTTTGTATAATGTTTACTCAATTTTACTTTACAGTACCGTGCGAATGTAAGTTGACAGTCCCTCAAAACTCAATCCGCAAAACTCGGTTCTCGATCCTCGATTCTCGAAAAAATCGTGGATCGAGGCTTCTTATGCGGGCTGTTATAGTGATTTTTTAAAGTGTTATTTGAAATAAAGCTTTGTTAAAATATTGTTGTTTTGTAAGGAACTGGAAACATCACAGTAATTGGCGGTGACGGTGGCAGCAACTCTGGGGGAGGGGCTGGTGGAAGGATAGCTGTTTACTTCTCCGAAAACACTACCTACACAGGGTCCTTCCAGGTTCGAGGCGGTTCCAAGGGCGGGGCAGTTAATACTGAAGCTGGAGGGCCTGGGACCGCATTTCTTTATCACCTTGTCCATACCCATAGGACCCTGCTGGTTGATAATGGTGGACAACACCCTCTCCAAACAAGAATATCAGACTATAATGATCTCTCACAAGACGGATGTCGTGCTTGGATCATGCCAGAGTCAGGGAACCATCATTTTGCTAACGGCACTCATGATTTTCACTTTGAGGAGTTACAATTATACGGAGGAGCTCACTTGGCGATCTCACCCGAGCCGGTGAATCGTCCCGCTTCGTTGTTCTTTCGGTACATGATCGGGGATCGCTCAGGAATGATACACCTCTCGCAAAACCAAGTCCTGAATTTGCATCGCCTGTTTTTAGATATTCCTTTCAGCGCGCACGTCTACGAGGGTGGATACCTTGGACTTGCACCAATTTCTAAGATGAACAATATCGCAGTGCACGTGGAAGGAACACTTGATCACATACGAAATCTCACAATCCTGAACGGCGGAGCACTTCACTGCTACTTAACTGGTTCGACTGGGGAGAGGATTCAGCGTACTTACAAGTTCAACGAGACTGTTAGAATCATGGCTAGATCACAGATTCGAACCTACAGTCCCAACGCTCATAACGATCCATTTGTTTTACAAGCCAAAGTCCTGACAGTTGAAGGCGGAGCTACAATCAACACAGTCAATATGAATATATCGGCTGTCAACCTGACCGTTGATGACGGTGGCAATATTGACGCCAGCGATGGCGGTTACTTAGCAACCAAAGGACCAGGAGGCTTGCGAACGAACAACTGGCAGCGAGGGGGCGCAGGGCATGGTGGAGCTGGTGGTAGAGGACGTTGTGGGGGTTATCACACATGCCGGATGAAGAGGGGCCTCCCGTACGGAAATTTGTACTATCCGAGAGTCTACGGAAGTGGTGGTGATGGAAGCGGAGGGAAAGGTGGTGGGATTTTAAGTATTGAAGTTCAACATACGTTACAGGTATGATATTCTATATATTATATGCAATATTCATCACAGTTTGTTTTTTGTAGTTAAGTTCTTATTTATTGTTAACCCTAATATATTGTTGCTCTATTGTAATGCATTGTATTGTATTGTATTGTATTGTATTGTATTGTCTTGTAGTAAAGTAACTATTTAAAGTGGTACTATGACCAAAACATCAGTTCTTTTTTTCTTTGGATTTCAAAACTATGTTAACTAAACACTAAGTGACCCAAGATTTGACCCTTGATTTGAAAAAGGGATTTTCCTATTTACTGGTCCGGCATTGCCATTTTTGAAATCTTGAGAGAGCTGGATCGAGGAGAAAATGACGTCAAAGACTCGCTAGTTTAAGAGTGCAATGCTTGTGTACACGGCAGAATTCATATGCAGCACCGGAATTTCGGGCTTTCAGACTTTTAAAGTCGTGTTTTGCCTATATAATAAGCTGCGTTCTACGCTGAAATTTTAAGCCAGTGATTAAATGACGTCACTTTCCCTAGATCTAACCCTCTCAGGTCAAATCGGCCAGTTTTAAATCCAAAACTTACACTGTAGGTAAAAATTGCCATTCAGGAGTTACGCAAACACACTTTCAAAATCTGAAGAAGAAAAGGAAACGATTTTTTGATCACAGTACCACTTTAAAAAAAATTGATGTAAATTTGATTTCAGTGCTGTTTACATGATTAATATTAGTATTAATAATAATAATAATAATAATAATAATAATAATAATAATAATAACAATAATAACAATAGAACGTTTTTAAAATGAGAAAACTGTGGCGGCCATGGTTTTGACATTAGGATAGTATTCACGCGGTTTGGGTTAGTGACATGACAACGAACGAAGGTACAGCTATTTGTCTCTGTTGATCCCAATCAAAAAGACGAAAGTGACCGAATATGCCAAAGACAAGTTGATTTTTTATTGTTAGGTTGATGGTGGTATCTTGGTAAACAGCCGGGACTTCAGCAGCGCTTCTGGTGGGGGAAGTGGCGGCAGCATCTTAATTCAAACGCAGGTTCTCTCCGGAAGCCATACAGGTATAATACAATCACGTGGTGGCAGTGGAAGCGTAGGCTCAGGCGGAGGTGCGGGTGGTCGTATCGCAGTTTATTACGGCAACAATGACACACACCACCCTTATAGAGGAAAGTTTGATACCAGTGGTGGTAGTGCTACTCCCGGTGCAGAGGCCGGTGCTGCCGGGACTGCTTATCTCAAACATACTGGAAGTGGATTTTCAACGCTTCGTCTTGATAATAATGGGCAGCGATCTCTTGACGACGAAATTCCGAACAACGGTCGCCTTTTAGACCTGTCAGGTGGTAGCCCAAGCCGATCTCAAACATATACAGCACCAAATGGTGTGACTGTTACATCAAGCTGCAGTCTGTACCCGTGTGGTTGTTCCTCTTGTACTTCGTGTTACAGCTGTCAAGTATGGGCTATTGCGCATTTGTTTGACCAAGTATTGTCTACCGGTGTATGTGATTTCTATTTATCAAACTGTCAGTACACAAAACTGACATTTGATTTGAAGGCATCCATGTTTATCAACCACATAAGACTGTACCCATACTGCACAGGAGCTCGGCCCAAATTCCGCGTAAGTAGAACTATTAACTATTTTAGAAATGAATGGAAATTTAGTCTTCCCCCGTTAATATGGCTTCCTCCTGAACTCTTTATCAAAGCTACAACGCTTAAAAGTGATGATTTCACTAAACTAAACTAGTTTCTTTTACCTTTTACCTTTTGAAGTAAACATGTAAATAGTATGATGCATTCTGTTAGCAAAGTCAAATGTTTAATGAAACAAAATGTAAATACTGACGTCAGCAAAGATTCCCTCATAGACCGAATGCATAAATGGCGACTAAAAAAATATTGTTTTGTTTATGTGCTAATTAGCCTCACTAGCCTCGTTTGTATGGACAAAATACAAAACAAAATGTTGCTTGAGAGCAAGGCTAGTGAGTCTCATTAGCACATAAACAAAAGACTAACTTTTTGACCGCTATTTATGGATTCGGTCAATATGACTTCCTCCTGAACCTAATTCAGTGGTGACCTGCAATAGCTCCAAGAGAAGATTTGAAAGTCTAATTGGATTATAGGTTGAACTCTTGACCAGAGAACCGTTGTCTCTCTTTGAGGCAGCGTGCACTTGGTTATTAGGGACGACGGCGACGTCCTCGAAATATCACTTTTCATTCGGAAGACCTTAGACAGCAATGACCAGAACCAGGTTGCTGACCAGCGGTTTTCGTTAAAACAATGGTTTGCTGGGGGTTCTCAGTCTCGCGGGCTCAGAAAACCCGGTTGTGGTCATTATTATTTAAGGTTTCTCTTTTCATACCATGTTTTCTAAAAAGAATTGTCTACTTTCTCAAATCCCATAATACATCTTGTTAGCTCCTCAAAATTTTGCATAATCTTTGTTTCGATTTCTCTTGGGACATAAAGATGTCCCAAGATATATCGAAAACAATACCCTTGCATTTATTTTTGTGGGAGGTGGGGGGGGGGGGGGTGGGGAGGGGGTAAAAGAGGTGTATTACGGAATTTGAGAAAGTAGTTTACGAGTTTACGAGTTTTAAAGTAAAAATATAGAATGAAAGGTTTGCATTTGTACGCTTAAGTTGTTAAAACCTCAAATGAAGTGTGATAAAATGCGAGTGCATTTCGTGATTTCTGGGGAAGTTCTCAAAATTGCCCGAGCCGTAGGCGAGTGCAATTTGAGAACTTTCAAAACATCACGAGTGACCATAAATCACGAAATGCACGAGCAGGTTCATGCGATTTTTTAGTTATTATATTCTCAACAAAATTACTCAAACGCGCTACTTTGTTCGTGCTCGTATTCTTCCAGTTTTGGGATTTAGTTTTCTTTCAGTCGCCCATGTTTGCCAGACATTCAACCAGGTCTGTGTAGCTTATACCGTGTTTTTGTTTTTCGCATTTTCTTTGAGTTTTTCAACGATGTTTTGGTTTGACAATGCAAACCGACTGTCAGCCATTTTTTTTCAGTTTGGTGTTCAAATTTGGCGCTTCCCCGGTGTTTCCATAGCAACTTCTGTATTGCACTCTATAACCTGGATTGCTCACTATAATCTATTTACGCATTCGCCATTGGCCAATCAGAAACAAGATATTTTGTTGAGTATATAATAATATAGTTTTCTGGATGGTGTTGTCGTTTCCTTGGCCGTCGTCGTCTTTTCAAAGAAACCACCGTTACCGTCGGCGTTTGTTTAACTGCTATTAAGGTTCGAGGGTTTAAGTAACGACCGACGGCCACGGCAATGACAACGCAACAAAACAAGAATATCATTAGTTAAAATTGGCAAAATGATCGTGATGCACATGTGGCATGCATTTTAATGCATATTTTTGCGGTGCTTGGCATTTCAAAGACGTTGAAGTTTAATCAAAACGTCTTCGCCTACTGTGCTCTTCTTCGGTATCTGTCGATGGGACGACCACTTTTTCAAGCGTGGCGCAGCGTTTAAACAAGACGGGAAAATTTTATATGGTTAGATCATCCCGCTGAAATGTTTTGGATGTCATCTTGGGCTAGCAGGAATGTTGGGCGTGTTAGAATTAGTGATTTGATAAACTTTTTGCACAGTTTTAATCTAAAATTACCAAAACTGCCTCAACAAAGCTTTTAAAACTGACTGCGCTAATTGCCTTGAGAAATATTTTTATGATTAATGAGAGGATTGTGCCTGTTTTAACCCTCAATGCTTCCTCTATCCTACTTCCGGTTAAGCTCATGTTGGATCTTCACTGCAATATCTTTGACTGCTAAAGATGTTCGTCCTCAGGTTACCACAAATGATGGCGTCAGTGACGTGCCTGTCACAAGTAATTACGTCCAATTGTCAAACGGTTGTACCCAAGGATCCTATGTTGAAATGCCTGTCAGACGAAATGCTACTCGGGTTTTTGTTGAGCTGTATGGGGACCATAGCAGTAGTAAATCGGGTCTGACTGAGTTGGAAATATTTGTGGAAGGAAAGGAGTTATCAGACAGGTACTGTACCGCTTATATTTCATAACGAAATGTCTCCGTGTAGCATCATTGAACAGTCAGGTTAGTCAGGCAGTCGGTTAACTAGTATTTCATTCAGCCAGCCAAATAATAAATTAGTCAGTCAGTCAGTCAGTCAGTCTGCTTGTCATCTGTCCGAGGCTGTCTGGTGGACTGTCATTTTTTCAGTTAGCCGGTCGGTCAATGAGTGAGTGAGTGAGTGATTGAGTGAGTGAAAGAAGGGATACCTTGTGATACCTTTTTCAAACGTTGGCCACGTAGCACTTATAAATCAACAGAATTTTGTCACAGTGTATTTCCTTCTAATCCATCTGAACGTTAGCCCTAGTGACGAAAACGGGCCTACACAAGGACAGAAATTGTCGCTCAGATAGATTACATGGGTATATATAACACTTTAACATGGGTGTACTACGCGGCCAACGTTTGAAAAAGCGTATCTCTTCTTTTTCCTTTTACGTGTTCACTTCCGTGAAATGAAACCTCACATTCCCACTGTCTGCTGTTGTCTGACCTTGTGGCTCATTCGGTAGGGTAATGGTGACCTAATCCGGAGGTCGTTGGTTCAATTTTCATCCTGGTTAGAGTGCGACGGTTTCTCTGTTCTTGTTGTGGGCTCGTTTTCATTATTAGGCATAGCACTTAGATAGATAATGCTTAAACACCTCACTTTTTACTGCTTGCTTCCCAAATGTGTGGAAAATTGCCGAGGTGAAACCAATACCCTAGGAAGGCGATCACGAAATAGCAATAATAACAGACCTATATCACTTCTACCTATTCTATCAAAAGTGTGCGAGAGAGTGGCTCACAATCAGCTTATGGAATACCTAACTTCTAAAGGTCGCTTATCTACCAAACAAAGTGGTAACAAAGAGAAACACTCCACCGAAACCTCTGTGATTCAGACCACCGACATGATATTGAGTGCGATTGATAAAAAGCACTTGACGGCGGTAATTCTGCTTGACATGAGCAAGGCCTTTGACAGTATAGATCACAACTTGCTTCTTGTCAAGCTGCAGGACATCGGTGCCTCGCCTTTAGCTTTGCAGTGGTTTCGTAGTTATCTAACCGCTCGCTATCAGGTTGTCACGATTGGGACAGCATCATCGGAGAGCGCCTACACGTGGCCAGTGGAGTGCCTCAGGGGAGTATTTTAGGGCCACTCCTCTTTAACATTTATATGAATGATTTGCCATCAGTTCCACAACATTGTTTTGTCCAGTGCTACGTGGAGGACACTAAGCTCTTGCTGTCTTTCCGGCTTCAAGATCAATCACGTATAGTCGCAGAAATAAATCAAGATCTTACAAGAATACGTAACTGGTGTTTCGATAACCAGTTACTGTTAAACCCTGACAAGACGAAGCTCCTAGTTTGTGGCAGTAAGCATGGGGCCGCCAAGACCCGCAACTTCAAGATTTCGTTCCTTGGAAAACAGCTTGCTCCAGTGGAGGCTGCCAGAGACCTTGGTGTTATATTGGACACAAGTTTAACTTTTGACGATCATGTCACTGCAACTGTCGCTTCTTGTATGTCGCGACTAGGCCAGATAAATCGTGTTAAACATTGTTTTGACAAACGCACTTTAATTATTATTATCAATGCGTTAGTTTTTAGTAAACTTTTTTATTGCTCTTCAGTCTGGAGCAATACTTCACAATCTAACATTGCTAAACTCCAAGCTGTTCAGAATTTTGCTTGTACAATTGTTAGTGGGTCAAAGAAATACGATCATATTACTCCCATTCTCAAACAACTCAACTGGCTCCCCGTGAAACAACACATGTATTATCGCGATTCAATTATGGCATTTAAATGCATGAATGGCCTTGTTCCGGGGTATCTATCTGATCAGTTCATTAAACGTTCATCAATATCAACACGCAAAACTAGAAACTCACAGCTGTTAAATATACCGTTATTTAAAACCGCAACTGGCCAAAGATCATTTTACTATCGTATGGTATCTCTTTGGAACGCTCTACCTCAAGCAATTAAGTTAAGTCAATCGTTAGCTCAGTTTAAAACCTTGATAAGGAAAAGACTCTTAATGGATAGCTAGCTGAATTTATCCAATACCGCATTAGTATGGCATTTGTTTTTCTTAGCGCATTTTAAATTTTATTCATATAGAATTATTTTATTGTATTTCATTGTTGTATTTGTATTTCACTGAAAAGCCCCTTGGGGACGTGAAATAAACGTATGTATGTATAGATACAGGTGGATATAGCACTTAAAATTACACCTTGATAGATAGATGGATAAGTCATTCAGTGTTTCGCTCAGTGCAACAGCCAGACTGTACGTCACCTAACCAACCTGGTAGTGAGAATTTTTCTATACTATCGGCATTCCTTTAGTTTGTTTGTTTCACTCATTGCTTATACAGGTACAAGCATAGAAGTTTTGACGGCGCGCGAACATGGATAGAGCCAGCAGCTGGCACCAATTATCACACCTTTAGCGAAGTGTTTGTTCTGGGATCTGCTCAACTTGCAGTTATGCCACTCAATGGTTTGCAGGCCCACGTTGGCTTTCATGCCGACCGACTTTATGGGGACAAGAGTGGCTTTCTTCATGTAGGATACAATCAAAATTTTTCTGTTGCTGTTACTGATCCCGACATCCCATTCGGCTTGCGTGTTTACGAAAATGGAAGCATGATGCTGCCAAGGCGCGCATTCTTGCAGACAGTCAGTTTTAAATCGTCAGGAAAGGTTTGTTCCTCATTTATTGTTCCTTTTATATCTTTCCGGCCTTATTGCCATTTCTTTAAGATTGATGGCCAGTTATGATACCATAGCTGACTGATTGCGATAGATTGTCAAATCACAGCCTGTACGATGACTTCCTTACTTGCAATCAGTGAATCGTATTTTAAGGAGTTTCTAGTATTCGCCAAAAAGTCTGTCTTCTGCCTGTCCTCTGGTTGTCGTGTCTCATTCACTTAGACACCTTTCAAACGTAATCTAGTCAGGCTGACCACATGCAGCTAGACATGTCATTCAGTGTTAATATCTAGGGTGTGATACGTGTCCAATGCGCAATAATCCACATTCGATGAGACTTGAAAGTCTAACCATTTGTAAACTGAATATAATTACAGAGGTAGCATTTTCTCCCGGGAAGAAGGACATTACGACTTTGGACCAATAATTAATGATGAAAGGCTGGATGCAAAATCCTCGTTGCTGACTCCTTGGTATTTAAGTGTTTTTCGTCAAATCGCGGTCAAATTTCGTAACTTCCACGTAGAAAGAAGCAAGCAAAAGTTCGGGGCCACATGAGGAAAACACGCGCATAAGAGTTCATTTTTAGTCAATTTTCATCGTTTTGCTTTCATTTTCGCGTACGACTTGAGAAGCTCTTGGGGAGTTAAAACAGAGGCATTTGTAGACTATGGAATGCAACCGAAAGGGAGGCGTTTTCCGATTTTTCGTGCCTTGGCGCTGCAAATGTATATCGCGTAGCCTCTTTGCTCTTAACGCGCCCGCAAGCGCGCCCGCCGATAATGCATACACTTTCAATTTATTATTTTACAACGATGCAAAAATTCTCGCGCGCTCATTGGCTAATTTTTATTGTCAATAAACGGACAGACACATAAATTTATAATTTATGCGATAATGACGCAATATTGCTCACGTGAGACTGCAGTTTCTCGCATTTTTGTCTCGCTTTCTTTTCGTGTTTTGACTTAATTTTGACCCCTCTGCCTCTTGGATCCACAGCTACTTTGACAATGTTATGACGCAATTCATGATCAATAACAGGACAGACGCATGAAAAACTGACATCAATTTGTTAAATCTTGAAGGTGGGGTACTAACTTCCTAACAGCAGACGACATGTGAAAAATGTTGACTTACCTTTCCGTCTAATTTGTATTTGTAGATTTGGGGCGTTCAAGACTTATTCGTCTTTGATCAAGGATCGTTCTTTACTGATTCAAACTCCAGTCTTGGCAAGGACACAGCCCCTGGGCAATACTCGCTCCAGTCCCTTCACGTCCAAGACAGGGGAGTCTTCGAATTGCATTCTTCTGACAAGAACTTGAAGAGCGTTTTGTCTCTTTATAACTTGACGGTGAGAGTGTTATATTTAGTTTAGTCCGACATAACAGTCGAAACTCAGTTATCAGAACTCGTAGAGCCAGGCGCGGTAAATGGACCTGAGAGTTGAGAGTGGGAATATATATCTTTAAAAAAGAGTATTTGGGTTCCAGACCTTGTCGTTTGATTCAAGACTTAACAGGGTTATGAATTATTGTACACATCCACTTTGAACAGAATTCCTGAATTCAAAAACTCGAGACAAAGAAATGCTCCTTTAACATGAAGAAGAAAATCGGTTTGTTTTAAGAATAGCGCGTTCGCGTGGCAAAGTCCAATATTCTGTGGTTCGCAAAAAAGAGAACAGTGTCAACAAGGTTCTGCGTTTCCATCTATGGCAAACATTAAGAACTCTTTTTAAAACATTTCTGTGGCTTTGGAGTTAAAAACAACCTTCCCGAGTCGCCCTCGTTTTCCTCGTCATTAGTAAATTCTTCATTTTCAACTGAAGTCTCCGAAGCATAAATCGCTAAACTTCTACTATAAGAATTTGAATAACTGGTGCTTTAACTTCACGGGTCATTTGGGTCATCTGTTTATGAAGAACTCACATAAAATTATATTCTATAATATTATTTCTTCCCTTCTTTCACTAGATCTTTGGTGGTGGTCACTTCAAATCAAACAATAAGCTACACATCTCAATTGACCATTTGCTTAGGATAAATTCGGGAGGAAAACTCAGTCATAATCATGCTGGTTACGTTACAAAGGAGGGACGATCTGGAACCGAGTTTCAGCCATCCGAGGGACCTGGGCAAGGGACCGGGAGCACATCAGGCGCCACAGGAGCTGGCTACGCTGGGACCGGGGGACGAGGAAATGGAGTAACTCGGGTGGGTCAGTTTTACGGTGATTACATAAAACCCTTCGATTATGGCAGCGCTGGAGGATACGGTTTGCATTATGGTATGTGGAAAGAAGTTTATAACATCATTTAGTCCACACAGAGATTTTCAGTTGAGTGTTGTAAAACCACACTTAAGCCAATCAGAACAGGTGCACGTAATCAATCAGTATGCAAGCAATAGGCCAGTTTCGCATTCTAACGGTTGCACTGGATTTAGCATGAAATGGAAGCTAATGCGGGCAAATTAATTTGCATTTGAAAAGGTTTGCCCGCGTTAGCCTCCATTCCATGCTAGATCCAGTCCAGCCGTGAGAATTCGAAAATGGTCTAATAAATTCATCTCGGTCTAAGCATTGTGAAATGCGTGCTATTAGAACCTAATTAGCTTTCCTTTGCGTCAAATTGGCTGTGAATATGGTACGTGAGCTCAAGTATCACACTGTCCGTATTACTGTCCGTATTTATTAGGCAACAACTCTACAGACCGCACCTAAATGGGACTGTTTCTTGTAATTTTGAAATTTCATTACTAAATCAACAACAAGGGTATAAATAACGTATGAATTACAGGCATTTTCCGACGAGTTGAAATATGGCAGTCTGTCAGTTTATATACTTGACTCTGCTTTGATGAAACCTCTTTTGAGAATTTACAGGAATGCGTAGGTGGAACAAAAGGTTTTCCTTTTGGTTCGGTATTAAATACTGCTTACGATCCATTTTTTTTTTCGTTAAGCTATCATGGGGTAAAATCGTTTTAAAGAACCTATTTGTTTCTCTGTCAGGCAACCTGTACTTCGGTGATTACCGCACCAGCACCGTTGGTCCATATAAAAACCAGATTACCCGAAGTGGACTTGGCGGACAAGGAGGCGGGGCCATAAAGATTGTCACACGTCATTTGATTCTTGATGGACATTTGTCAGCAGACGGAGAAGACGGCCCTCCGCCTAGCACAGCAGGGGGAGGCAGTGGTGGTAGTGTCTGGATAGACTGCGAAGAGTTTGACGGCTACGGGACCATCAGTGCCAAAGGAGGGTCGGGGTCTCCCAGTCACGGAGGAGGGGGTTCAGGTGGACGCATATCAATTTACCACACATTTATGGTTAATTTTAATGGAACGCTCACAACAAAGGGAGGAGACAGTGGCGTTGAACCGGGTGCCTCTGGAACTGTGTATTTGGAGACCAGAAACGGGAGCAAAGTGATATACCGCGTTTTGAAGATAAATAACTACGGATTAGCTTACCCGTGGGCTGTGGATAAATCCCAAGGAAGGCTTCGTCATCTTATGAAGGGAATATACAGCGATACAAAATACATCGGTGCAGTCACGTGGCTTCATGAAGCCAACAAATACACCCTGGACGAATTTCATCTTCACGGCAACTCGCACGTGGCTTTCTACGGAGACGCTTCGCGTGAGAATGTGACGTTTTACGCACACACCCTTCGGGGTGATCGAAGCGGCGTGCTTCACATTGGGCGTTTCCAGTCCGTTGTATTCAAGTTTGTTGATTTGTACTTTCCTATTAACACATTGGTGTATTTTAACGCGTCTTTAGAAGTACCTCGAAGGTTGTCATTGCGAGAAGTCTTTATGGAAATCAACGGAACGCTGTTAGACTCTGATGACTACACCATCGACAGAAATGGAAAACTTTTCCTTTGGTCCGGCGGAAACTCACTTGGCGAGGAGCTTGGTCACTTCCGGTTTACCAATCTGTCAATCAAGTCACTTGGTCTGCTTCACACAACTAAGCTTCCGGATCATGGTCCAGTGAGTCTATATATGATACGCTTTGTGGTGAATGCTGGTGGACTGGCAAACGTTGATGATATTTATCTGGACTCGGTCAATGCTACTATTGATGTTGCAGGTAAATTTGTATCGTTTCAAATAAGGGTCAACGCCCATGGTAACGTTAGATTTTCAGTAGAGCCCAGTAATTTACAGTAATTTTGGAGGCGACCTTGTCCCGTGGTCAGGCGTTGGGTTTGCATGCGTGTGCATCGGGTTCAAATCTCACTCTGTCCACTCACTGGCTGCGGCATATGATCCACGTTAGCCCAAATCATAATATATGGAAGTAAACAATACACGTCCAAACAAGAGCTAACAATTGTTAACTATAGTTGCTGCTCTATATATGGGCTAGTATGAGTTATTAGCCGGATTTGTCCTCGGTGTTCCAGGTCTAACTCTACTGCAACTGGCAGACAACCGACTTGCTTGCAGTTTGGTTTTTTTTGCATGCTATCCGTCTTTACCAGAGAAATCAAGCGTTGTGTAAACGCGAAACCACATATGGTGTATAAGCATGAAAATTCTCTTATTCTAAATTTTTCTCTCTCTCTTTAGACGTTGTACGATACCTGCAGATATCTTAAAATAGTATATACTAAAACAGTGGTCTTAAGTTACCGGGTATTATATACTTATTTTATATACTGTGAATTAGTATTATATACCGTGAATTTTATAAACTGTGTATGGCGTTGGAGGCGCGACGGTCTGATTGGCCACTCAAACACCGAATAATTATCCTTTGCTACCTCGCGTGGGATTTGCTCCCGAAAATATTGTAACCGTTGCAGGAATAAATTTCTGTATCCACGGCCTCACAAGTATCTTGTATACTGATTCTTTTTAAAAGTTTTGCTTCTAGATGTGTTATTCTATAAGAAAAAAATGGCACCAATCGCTTGTTCATCCGCTTCCGTTTTGTTTTCTTTTGTCATGACCAGGCACTGTGACGGCGGATTACAGAGGACATGGCTCTCAAAGTGGCCCAGGGGCTGGCAAGCGCCAGACTTCCTTTAATACTGGGGCCGGAGGTGGAGGTCACGGAGGTCGTGGAGGCCGGGGATCGGCCGCATTTCAGGCTTCTTATTCTTATGACTCTATGTACGAGCCTACGGAGTATGGCAGCGGGGAGGCGATGGCTTACACGTGGTAGGTGGACGAGGAGGTGGGCGCATTGTGTTTGAAATCTCGGAAATGTTGAGACTTGAGGGGCGAGTGCAAGCGAATGGAGAACCCGGAAGTGCGGTTAATCCGAGCGGCGGTGGGGCGGGGGGTAGCATCGTTATCCGTGCATTAAATTACGATGGTGAAGGCTATGTAACAGTGAACGGCGGATCTGGATCTTCTAGTATTCCCCCGTACGGAGGCAGTGGCGCTGGTGGACGTATAGCTGTGTACTACAACGGGAATTACACATTCATTGGGTCATATCAAAGCCATGGAGGAACAAGCCAGGCAGAACGAGGAGGAGCAGGAACGGTTTATATTCAAAACAACAGAAACGCCAATCAGCCTTACCGCATTCTAAGAATCGACAATGAAGATGGGTCTAAAACACCATCAAGGCTCAACGAGATTAAGGAAATAGAACTTACAGGCAACCCAACAGGTAATGTCTTCTTTCGTCATTTATTTCATCAGTTCTCCAACGTTGCCCTTTGTTTTCTTGAGTGGTGGAGGCGGGAGAACAAATCTCTTTAGTTTTTAATTTTTAAAACAAGATGATGCTAAAAAGTTCTATTTTGCTTGGAGGTTCACAAAGGCACGTTTCCGTCGGGGTGGGGGGGGGGGGGAAGGTTTACTTTTGCAAGAACGCATTTTGGCTTTGCCAAATTCCCGTTTCCACTGACATTGTTGTCGTTGCTGTCCCTGCCACTGTCGCTGTCATTAGGGACCTTAAGATCTACGACAGCGACTTCAACGAAAACGTCACTTCGAAATATCACTTTGCTTTATCATAATTCTTTCGCGTTTATATTATCTCGTTCACTTCTTACAATTTGGGCGAAGTATCCTAAAGATAAATTGGTACCCCAGCAGTTACAAAGTGAAAATTGAGAATGAAAGATTATCTTTTGCATGCTCACTTTGTCGTCAAAACCTCAAATTTGGTAATTTCACGTCGTCCTTACGCAGAGTACCGCAAGAATCCGTCCTAAACTCCGTGCAGCGCGTGCAGCACGATTATTTATGCTGTTTTAACCAATGATATCATTGTTTTGCGGCGTTGTTGTTGCCGTCGCCGTCGTAAAATCTTAAGCTCCCTATTGTCATTTCTAGTGCCAATGCTTCTGCCACTCTCACAGTCACTTTCACCTTTACCTTTACCTTTTATCGTTCTCGAAAAGTGACACTGGTCGAAACGGCGCCTACTTTAGGGGAGAAAATGAAAAGTAATCCTCAAGTGTTGACGTTCTTCATTAAAACCTAAATTTGGGTATTTACTGGGTTGCCGTGTGGCAATCCCAGTCGGACAGTGTGTGGCATTTGTTCGGTGTGATTATTATTTTTTCTTCCGTGTCGGTAAAAGTCTTGCCTGTCACTCCCCTGGTAAGTGGTGTCTTTGTGCATAGAGCCTTCTGCGCGTATTTTCTTAGGATCGAGAGGGTAGTGGAAATGCGTAGATTTCTCTGGTGGACACAGTAGAATCATTAACTTAGCCTGCAATGGCGTCGAAAGTCATGTAATGCGAATGGCGTGTTAGTGGATCATTAAACAAAATATACCCTTATGGAGCTCAATAATGGAAAGTCAGTTGGATAAACTAGGCAGGCGGTGAAAAACCAACACCTGGAATCTCAAAAGCGACGAGTAATGGACTTCGACAACAATCTATCGCCCGTCGAGCCGAAATCAAAGTGAGCTGTATTTCTAAAATAATATATATCAAGTGTGCTGTTATGTAGAACACTGAAACCAAATGGAAAATTCTCTGGTAACTATTGGGTTCAACAAAGACAGAGAATGAATCGAACACCTTACGTGGATCTGTGATCAACTCTGCACAGTCTTCAGGTAAAAAAAATAATTGGAAATGTGACAACCAAGAATTATTTGAAAGAAAGCTTGTCGTGTATTTTGTGCTTCATTATTCAAGGAAAAGGTTCTTCATGTAAACGGTTTGATCCTGAAATTTAGTTTGTTGCAATATTGCGCATATTTGACACGATTGAGTTTCTTCTCTTCACGCACGTAATGAAATAGAAGGGGTTTTTGCCTCTAATAGCAAATATGTTGTTTGTTTCAAAAAATTGTTCGCTGGAAAAGTGTATACTTCACGGAAGCATCTCGTTCACCTTAGGGACCTTAAGATCTACGACGGCGACGGCGACGCAAACGTCACCTCAAAATAGAACTTTGCTCTAGTAAGTCTTTCGCGATTAATCCATAT
>NC_090890.1:46001472-46011472 GCF_036669925.1 Montipora capricornis | reverse complement strand
TACTATTTGACCAACAGCGTCGGTCATGTTTAGCATTTGGGTTGTATAATATATTCGACTTCATGACTCCAACTTTCTTTGCATCGTACTCATCGCAGCTGCAGTCCACGTTTGGTTAAAGATGAGTTTGGTGAAGGGAGGGCTGTGATAGAACGTCATTTTAATTCAATAGCTTAAACTGAGAACGAGTGACTTAAATAATTAGATGACTTCTACAAAACTATTTATACTTTGTCTTTCATCCTGCTAAAACTGCTAAATATTGATTGATGAGTGATTGACTGATTGGTTTATTTATTAATAGGTTGAAGCAAATAGTCTTACTTTAGACTATATCAACATTACTATCGAACCCTTTGCTGAGCTCTCGGCTAGTGGTCTGTCTGTCGAAGTTCCCGGATTACGTCACCATGGAGACGGATGGGGTGGTGGATCGGGCTCCTCAGGTGCGGGACACGGTGGACACGGTGGAATAGGTCATGGCCAATCAAAAGTTGGTATCTCATACGGGAAATATAGAAAACCTATTCACTTTGGCAGCACAGGTGGAGCACAAGTTTTCCCATTCACTGGTGGATTAGGAGGAGGACGATTCAAAATCATTGCGCATGACACACTTGTTGTTGACGGACAGTTGAAATCCCGTGGGGGCAATTCTCGTGCAACGCGCGGCGGTGGTGGCAGTGGTGGAAGTATTCTTGCTTATACGTCACGAATCCATGGCGATGGTGAAATAGACGTCTCTGGTGGGGACGAGGACTCCGGGAACGGGGGTGGGGGTGGTGCTGGTCGCATTTCCTTGTACTACCGAGAAAACCACTTCCTAGGGCGTTTTCTTGCAACAGGTGGAGCAAGTCCCTACGAGCCGGGGGGTCCAGGGACAGTCTTCGTTGAGAATGTGCCGGGTATGAACGCGACGTATGGTCATGACCGCATCGATGATGCAGCACACGCGGAAAGGCCTCTTATTGACGAGGAGATTACCAATGGAACGGTATGGGCTCGAAACAGGACGTTGTACGCGAACGCGATGGGACGGATACCTCGCACTCCTGGGGCTAATCTTAGTGCCAGTTACAGCGATTTCAGTCAGGGTGGATCAAGCAGGATTTGGTTAACATTGGACGAGGAGGATCTGGTATCTAATGGAACAGACTTGGAACTGGACGAGTTGCAGCTGTATGGTGGTGCACAGCTCGCTGTTATAAACCCGGGGGACACCAAAGCACGTATATCGATTGTAATTGGTCAGATGGAGGGAGATAGGTGAGATACAGCCAAAATTCATTGATTTGATTACGAGAAAACATCTTAACTCTCTGTGTCGAGTAAGGCTAAATTTGTTTCCATCTGGAAACGTGGATCTCGTTAATAACGTCAGCACTTACTCTCAATGATAAGTGTTCTCGATAGCCTTCATATTTGACCTTGGTTCACGCAACACGGTAGAGGCGGAATTTCCTACAATTGGATTGATGCGAATGGCTTTTAAGTGAAGATAGAGAACGAAAGATTCTCTGTTGAATGCTCACGTTTTTGTCAAAATGCCCAATTGGGTTATTTCACGTGATTGAATTGGCTAGTATAGCAAAGAAACGTGCAAACCGCACGTGCAGCACATTGACCATTTTTCCTCATCGGTGAAACTAATAATTAACAATTATTATTGGACATGAAGTGATAGACAACTAACGAGGCGCTTAGCCCGGAGTTGGTTATAATCATTTTATATCTAGCAAGGCAGTATCAATAACTCTTCCATTGAAGCATCGATTTCTGTCTTGGTCAATTCCGGTGCAAACCGGCTTTTGTCGACCTTATTTTTTCTCAGAAATGCAAAAATGTTTTCAGCTCGCTTTATGGCTGACGCGTTCCTTGACCAAATTAGGTACAGCAGGTATACGAACGGATAGCCTGTGTCCGGCGAGCCAATGAAAACGTTGGAAATCCTATATCCGTAGTTCAGTTTTTAAAAATATTGGTTATTTTTGGTGTTGCTTTGTCCTAGCGGTCGTCTTGTCATTGTGTTAAGAGCTAATCTTTGAACGATTCGATCTACTGCGTTTATGAACTGCACCTGGAAGGAACAGAAACTCTTGTATTCAACATAGCCACCAGCTGCACGCAGTTATGGGGACCTTGGACGTAACGGGCTTGTTCACACGTACAACTCCAGGATAAGCAAAATCAAAATCACAAAACGCTTCCAATTTTTTTTATATTCAATAATAGTAATAATTCTGATGATGATCACTTTATTCAACCGAGAGCACGTACTCCTATAATCGGGAAGACTGTAAGCAAGGCCAAATCGTACCAAAGTGAAGCAGATAAAATAAAACTCATCACTAAAATGGCGACGTGGTTTAGGATCAAGTGACCAATAGTAAATCAAACACTCGACTGATGAAGACATTCTAATAACGTTGATATATCTCTGTTAAATACTGTTATTGCAGTTAGTCGGTAGTTGTTTGAATCACGTTATGCTTCCAGAGCAGGAAAATAATCTTTTCTATAAATCAAATGTGGTCTTCGATGAGAAAGGAAAACCAGGCGGAGGAGAGTAGAAAACAAACAAATGAACAAACAAACTCATCCTACCCATGACTTTGAGTCCGGGAATCAATCCCAGGGCCCAGTAGACGGCGAGTGCTCTAATCACTGGGCTAACCCTGTTTTTTCCTTGTACTTTTGTATGCGTCGCATGTCTGTAGAGGTCAATAAGTCACTAGTTAGTACCCAATTTAAAGGCCCAATTGCACCCAAGATGCAACGCAATTGTTTGTAATTGTTTTGAATCTCGAGTAGCCTAATCCGATTGGCCAACTATTTTTGTTGCGCCAGCTTCGTGCTGTAGAAAACAAGACACATCGCCATTAGCCTGATCGTCGTGTGGTTTCCCGGGTGACTAAAGTTACCTTTTATCCTTATGGAGTAGACTGATTTAGACACTGGAGAATCAATGAAGCTGAATTTTTATGGTTCGGCTATTCAGCAAGGGGAATAGAATTATTCTGAAGCTAACGAGCTACTAGGTGACATTATTTCAGTGCTGAAATGCACGGCTTGCTTTATTTAAACTTACTTTTACTTTGTCAGTTTCGATTTGTTAGGATACCTGGGAGGCAGAAGTAAAATGCTCTTGTAAAAATGCATGTGCTCAAAAGAGTGGCAGAGGTTGCTGTTTTCATGGAGCCGCGTGCAAACTTTGCCTCCGCAATTCGTCATGTTGTTCGATACTATTTGACTTCAAATAGAAATATTTTAAACAAATATAAAGATGACATAAAATTATGAAATGATAAGTTGAGAACGCATTCAAATCAGGACCTAAGAGATTTATCAACGGATGGCCTTTGACGAAGAAGATTCTGAGAGGCTTTCTGAGTTTTCGAATTTTTGTAATTTCGTGATATACGAAATCATGCCAAGCGCGTGTTGGGTCTAAGGTGAAAATGGGCCTTTAACTTATCGATATTTGTTCACGTTCCATAGAACCGGAAGACTTCATCTTGGCTATAACCAAACGTTTCTGTCTCTGCAATCATACCTTCCTATGGATATGATCATTTACCAGGGTGGATTGACCACTATGCAAGGCTTGTTGCTTGTTGCCGGGGTAACGGTCGAGGTTGATGGAGTCTTGGAAAGGTGTCAGAACATCACTGTGGTCGATGATGGAGTCATTCGCATGAAAGAGATGTATGATACTGAGGGAAAACCCACCAAGGTATGTATTCAGTGCCCAAGGCAATTCACATTTATTTGCGGAGAGGAGGGCTTTTTTAACACGCTTGTTAATTAGCCAAAGTTTGTCATGGGGTATCTGTGTAACCAATGGAAACGAAAGCAAAGGGCCTTATAAGTATTTGCTTCGTGGCCTGATTTTCTTATTTGATTATCTGTGGCTGGTGTAATAGTGTCAGATAATTCCGAGAGTATTTTTTCAGGTATGTCGCCATTTTTGATCAGGTTTACAAAGTGTCTTCTTTAACCCTCCCCTCAACTTCAACACCTGCATCCATGATAAATAATAGCGATAAATGTCACTTAAGTATCTTTCTGATTCTGAGCATAATGATAATGATAATTGGTAACTTACAAAACACATCTTAACATGACGGGATGATCAGATCAGATGATTAGATGATATAATACGAAAGTTTCGAGTCATAAGTGCATTCCCCTCCACCATGCTCACTCAATACATTCGTCTGGGATTAAAACTGCTTCAGCCATAAGCACTCCAAAATAAACAAAATGCTGACTCAATGTGTTTCGCCTTTCTCTAAGCTCTTATCCACAAAGATAATTTTCTTTTGTCGTTTTGCTCCAATCATAACCTCATGTGCTCCTTGTATGCTTACCTAATTTACTGTCGCAATTCTACAAATAATAACTGTTGCATAAATTTATTTATACTATCGGTTATTTTTTGGGGGTTTAGACCTTTTTCTTTGAAACAATCCAAGTTCGAAACAAGGGAACCATGAGTGTGACCAATCAAGAGAGAATCCGTGAATTCCGCGGAACTTCTATGCAAGTATTTGGCGGTGGTACATTCACAGCTGTCAATCTCCATGTACACGTCAAAAATTTACCATAGATGCATTAGCGATTGTCGGTGCCACACTGGAAGGAGAAAATTTCACATACGATGGTAAGTCTTTTTTCGTTTATCATTATCATTATTATTATTATTATTATTATATTATTATTATTATTATTATATTATTATTATTATTATTATGTAATTTCGGTTGATGCTAGACATTACTCAGTTTGTCCAAGTAAGCCTACCAGCCTAAGAATACTCAGGCGTGCTCGGGCGTTTTAGCTTTTCTAGAGTCAAGTCCTGAACTACCGTAATCAAGAGAAGATGAGGGGAGAGAACACATCCACCATACCTGGGTCTCTTCCAATGATGCGTGGCTATTTTAAGGAAGACACTTGATTGGTTATCATTGGCTGCGCGACAATGGGCACGAGACCTAAATAACTTTCACAGCATGGCGCGAACCTTAAAATGGATTGAAAGAGAAACTCATGGGGCATGGGAATGTTTCCTCTTCCCTCAGGCTCCCTTGGTAAAATGCAAGAACACCCCGCGATTCTTACGCTCCTTGTCTGCCAATTACTGTATTTTAGCTATTCCAATGCATCATTTCCTCTAAGCGATTTAACCAATCTCTATCGACGATTTATAGAGTGGTTTTCAATTGAGTGCCGAAAATAATAAGCGAATTGCTTTCTTTTTGCATTACTTCACTCAGTGATTGGTTCAAAGTTCTCGCCCCATTTTGTCAACACATCAGAAGTGAAACCAAAACCAATCGTGGTTCGCGCGTGCACATTTTCCCGCGCTTTCTGTCGGTTACGTCTAATTACTTCAAGTTTGGTTTACTGGATTGTCTCTGTACTTTTTGATTGGCCAAAGTAATTACTTTGGTTTTGGTTTTACGACAGTCGATTAAAACTCGCTCTATTTATATTTTATTGTTATTATTATTATTATTATTATTATTATTATTATTATTATTACTATCATCATCAGCATCGTCATCATCACAGTCATTATCTTTAATGTTACCATAATCATTGTTTCAACTGTTGTTATTATGATTATTTCTATTATTTAAAAAGTAAGTGACGGTTTATCAACTAAAGCATACTTTTCTTGTCTCGGCCCGAAGAAGCCTTTTTATCCTCCAAAGGATGAGGAAATTTCAAAAAAACGCTCTCCTTTAAAATGAGCCAAGTACCAAAAATCATAATCCGACCTCTATACATGAAATTATTATGTTTTTGAACCTCTATTATTGAAAACATAAGTGATGTTTTATCAGTTAAATCACCCCTGAGGCCTGTTACAGACCTGTTTCATTAAGGGATATTTTGCTTGTCCCCACCCTAACAAGCCTTTTTATCCTCCAAAGGATGTGAAAATTTAAAAAACGTTCAGCTCTGAAATGAGTCAAGTACCATGAAATCCTAATTCGATCTCTCTATATGAATATGGACTTCTACCGTGCCTTATATTTTAGGTAAGGGCCCTGGCGCCGACTACCCGTCCCCAGGCTCTGCCGGTGGATCTGGCGGAGGGCATGGGGCCTGGGCGGTCGTGCTGCGAGTCAAGTGACAACTGGGGCTGCTTATGGGTCCATCACTGAACCCAGTGAATTCGGTAAGTTTGGGTGTGTTCTTGTGTATTGATTCCAGTACAGTGAAGGAAGGTGTAGTCGTTGACCGGTTGGAATTGATGCTTTGAGGCCTTGCTCTACTGCCGTGGTTTCCTCTTAGACATGAAGCCTGAAGCCTGGCTCAACACCTAAGCACTCTGATTTGCGTTAAGAATAGTGTCAGAGGAACGAACGTGAAGTCATCGATATCCTCTTCAAACTTTGTCCGACGACCAGTGGCTTAGAGTTGATTGAGCATCGGACTCTCGTGAGGGAGATCGCAGGCGGTTGAAACCACGGCTGGACCAACATTCATGATCAGGGTCTTCAAAATAACTTAGGAGAAAATTATGCTTTTGTACCTTCATCTGCATATAGTTAGAATTTCAAGTCTTTTCGGATAAGGATTATAAACCGTAGGCCCCGTCTCACAACCTTTCCTGTTATGTCAGCAATGTTGGACGTTAAAGAACCCGCACGTGAAGTGTACTAGGGAGAACCCGGTGTTTTGGTTTGTCCTCCTTTCACATTCATACGTGGGTTGGGTGGGTAAGGCGAAACATGGACTGGAAGCGGCTGTCATTGGCGCTCTTACAGGATTTCGTCCGATCTCACCGCAGAGAAAGGATTGTAAACCACGTGAGCCTGTATGTGACATTTGCAGTACCTAAATCCATTGCCATTACCATTACCATAAAATGCTGGTGGGGAGGCTTAATTGTGAACGTCTGTGGATTGGGGTTCTGCAATCTCGGGAAAGATTTCATAACAACAGCTCAGAATTCTATATGTTGACGTGGGACGTAAAAGAACCCGCACACTTGTCGCAAAGAGTAGGGCATGTAGTTCCCGGTGTTGTGGTCTGTCTTCTGTGGTGTATTATGGTTGGGAGGGTAAATGCTTGGAGATATTAGCTACACCAAACTACTCTAAAATCCGAGGGTAAATAAAAAGATGTATGTATGTAAAGATGTATGTTTGTTTACAGGTAGTAGCGGAGGGAGGGGTGGAGGAGGTGATGGTGGCCGCGGAGGTGGAATTTTCTTCCTCAATATAAGCGACACTTTAGATATTGAAGGAACTTTGCGTGCGAATGGCGCCCACTATGCTGGATCGTATTCTGGCGGAGGTAGTGGGGGGAGTATTCTTATCAGGACGAACTTGTTTGAAGGAAGTGGAATTGTACAGGTGTGTTTAACGACAACAGTTTTGGATTTTCAACTTCTGGAGAGTTTTTGAGAAAATTATATTGATGCACACGGCGGCTGTGTACAATTTACAAATCCTTAACCATGGCTGGTTATAATTTCTTTTAGTGTTCGGGTATGTATTTCTAGAAATAGCCGTTATATATATGCAAAAGGCAGATAGATAACGTTTCTTCATGTAGCAGATCCTGTAGGGGACCATGTGACTGGCTTGCTGCAAAAACCGAAAGAAAACAAAGACAACAGAACAACGTTTTCGAGTAATAAAAAATGTGCTACAGTGTTGATTTCAGGGAGCACAATTAACCTGCATTGGGTGATCTTTTTTTTTTTATTTCTTCTCCTAAGGCTAATGGTGGTAATGGATATAGTGATGCTACAAGAGGAGGTGGTGGAGGCTCTGGTGGTAGAATCGCTCTTTATTATCGTGGAGGGTTCTTTGATGGGGTCCTTGAAGCTGCTGGTGGGAACGGTTACGTAGAAAACGGTGCTGCCGGAACCGTGTACGTGGAAATGGCGGGAAATGACTCCAGCCGCGTGCACCGTACTCTGAAAGTGGACAACAAGGGCCGACCGCCTTTGACCGAGCGAATCAATCAGGTAAGCTAATTACAAAGTCAGTGGTGGAGATGTTTAGTGAAAACGTTCATGGTCAGCAAGCTCACTTTGAATTTGTAAAGACAGCACCCGTTCATCCCTTTCCAAGAGGTCCTTTATCCGGTTGCGTGCTTAATGACCTGGCCAAAGGATGACCGCCGTCGAGGTTACAGTTAACGTTTTGATAATTCAGACTTCACTGCTTTTTTTGGTTGAAATGAATGATCTTTTAGGTGTTCATTTTCAATAGAAAAGACATAAGGTTTATAGGAACTGAAACCATTCCAGCCTCGCTGGGAAGGCTACTTCACTGCTTAAGTTGAGAAATGCATTTAATTAGGTTGACGTCAAATTTCAAGTAGACACCACGGAGTGTGCCATTACCTTTAAACAGAGTTAATGCACGAAGATGGGTATGAAAGTCGACAAGTCTTTTTGTTTCATGTTTTTATCTGTGTTTTTGGCCTTGAAGGTGCACAAACCACACCTTTTTTTTTGGAGAAGATAATCAATCAAATCTTGCGATTAAGTTATGCGCAACCCATTACCGGTGCGAAGTGAAAACAAACCCATTGTGCACTGTCACGGCCAATTCAACATCGATTGCGGTAACCTTGTTCTCACTTTTGAAGATTATAAATTTTCATAACCAGTCCCTCGATTAGATTTGGTCTAAACGCCCACTACGTATTTAAAAAAATACAATTAGCGTTAGAGTTCAAGTTGCTTTCAGGTTAGGATTTTTTTTTTTTCGAGAACTAATGTCAAATGATTTTCATTTCAGGTGGAAGAAGTGAAGCTTCATCCGGGTTCCATTTACAGAGACTACTCTCAGGATTACACCAGCATAAGCGGATTCCGAATCTCGTCCAATGGAGTAACACAAAGTTATTCACACGGTGGTCACACTTACTACTATTCTCTGAGCCGTATGTGTGACGGAAACCTCAAGAATGCTTACGTAGCGCAGTCACAACACACCAATGTGGATATCACCGTCACTTTGCCGAGAGACATGTACATACATCACATCAGACTGTACCCGGTGAGCCAGCTGTGTTTTTGAAATATTGCAAACAATCTTTCCAGGTTATTTTATTGCGAATCCCGCGTTTGATCTGGAATATTTAACAAACATTCCAAAAGCGCGCATTGGATACGAGATAACTTGCCTCTTTGGCTATAAAGAGTTTTAGTTTCCTTAAGTGCTACTGTGACAAAAAAAAGGCATTCCTTTTTTTTCTTCAGATTTTGGAAGTGCGTTTTCTTAACACCTGACTGGCAAAATTTTTGAGGTTTTATTTTTATCCAAAGTTGTTTATTTTAAGTGTAACTTTTGGAATTCACGGTCCGCCATTACTCACGTTCAAAACTGAACCTCAGAGGCTTGGATATAGGGAAAAGTGACGTCATTTACCTACTTGCCCAGAATTTCAGCGTATAAATGCAGTTTATTTTATGTGCAAAACACGGGTTGAAAAGTCTGAAAGCCTGAAACTCCCGTGCTGCCTATTGATTCATCCGCGTACACACACATAGCATTCTTAAACTTGTGAGACGTTACTTTCTCCTCAGTCCAGCTCTCTCAAGATTTTCAAAGGTGGTCATGGCGGACCATGAAATAGGAAAATACCATTTCGTGTACACAGGTATCTTTTTTAAATCAAGGCTTAAACCCTGGGTCAGTTAGTGTTTGGTAAACAAAGTTTTGAAATCTAAAAGAAAAAAAGAATTGATTTTTTTGGTCATATTAGCACTTTGGGAAACTGTAGTGGAGCGTCTTTACGGTAGTTAATTTACCATACCAACTTTGATGAAAGTCTATCCCTTGGCTTTAACCATACGCAAAAAGTGCGAATGAAATAAATTCCTCACGAAACTGTAGCAAGATATGAGCGTACGTTTATTTCAGAATTTCGCTTCCTGTCACTAACTAAGAGATTTAACGAGCCAATCGAAAGCGCTGGAGATGCAATATCCCATCCAGTTGAACTTGGTAAAGAATTAAAACAA
>NC_090890.1:45976472-45996472 GCF_036669925.1 Montipora capricornis | reverse complement strand
GGTTTCTTCATCTGCCTCGCGACGTCTTGTTGAAGGACCTTTTTTACCCCAGGATTTCTCTGGAAGGAATGATTCATGGAATGGATAATTTGACCATTGGGGGAGGCGCAGAATTCATAGTGACGGCAGAGGTATTCATAAGTGATGTAATAGGTTAATACTTATCATTATCTGGAAGAAGTTAGATGTATCTGGATTCAAGTTGTTTTCACCTTGGAGAGCTCAGATAATGCTGCTTTGCAGAATAGAAAGTGTAAACTCATAGCTAAGTGAAGTACGATCGTCCGGGTGACTTGGTCTTGAAAAGGACTGTTTTGGGTGACATTGACTGACGTTTTGATAACCTAAGCGGAAGTCATATTCAGTTCAGAGTCAAGTGATTTGTGTAACCTATTTTACCAAAAATACACGTACAGACATTAGACTAAAACGGATTGAAAAGCACCAATAATTGTTTATAGTTGTCACCGCCAATGACATCTAGGTTTAGCTGACAGTCGACCAATAACATCAGGACTTCGTGAATCATATCAACAACCACAATAGATATATTATATCATCCACTGACGTTACACAAACCGCTTGAGTCTGAAGATGACTTCCACTAAGGTTGTCAAAAGGGCATTCCGGCAATGTCACCCGAAACAGTCCATCTCTGAACAACACTCACCCGGACGATCGTACTTCACTTAATTATGACATGACTTCTGGGTTCAAACCATTTACGATTTTACCTAATCTATGAACTGGATCTGCAACTGCAGATGGCAATTATTCAAGTGGGTTGGAGCTTAAAACACATAGATAGAATTCACTGAATGAAATCGTGAAAACGTGTAAGGAGTATTTTACTTATACGGAATAATAATATTTAATTGGCCACGTTTGTTTCAGCCTCTTGAAACCGCGCTAATCGTTTTGCTTCTTTTAAAAATAAGAATGAGACCTCCTTTTTGTAAGGAAGAGTTTGGCCTTTTTACACTCCTGCTGTGAACAGAAGCAAGAAACAAACAAAGAAATCCGTGCTTAAAATTGTACTATGTTAACATACAAACACCAGCAATCTTTCAATATTCCCTTAAACAAAAAATTTAATATCCAGCAAAGCCTTAGGGAAAACGAGAAAAATTTAAGTTTCGTGTTATATGTTTCCGAATAACGAAAGGTTTCTCCCCATTGTCTTTGGTCCTCTTCTCAGGGTCAAACCCAGGGTTTTAGCAAGAAGACGATTAGTTTAAATTCACTGACAATTATGAACGGCGCCAAACTCTCGGCAGTGGACACTGTTACAAGCTCCCCGACAGTTACTCTCCTCCTTCATGAAAGCTTGAGAGTGATGGCTGGTGGCTCAATCCAAGGCAAATGGATCAACATCAGTGCTGGCGAGATAGAGGTTGAGGCATCTGGAGTTATTACCGCAGAGGAACGAGGATTGGGTGCAACAATAGGAACCGGAAGACCATCAGGTATGACGCCCTGGGCATACCCATTTCAGGTCTTACTATCCTGTTACTTCTTTTGCTGGCTTGTAAATTATTCATGCACGCATGGGCAATTAATGAGATGTTGTGGGAACTTTGGACCCCTCAAGAAATTTTAAAGATGAAATCAGTGGATAAATTTATGAAACTATCGTGGCCGTGAAGAAAGTGCATAAAATTATGTATTTGCTAGAGACTGCAAGCCATAAACTTTCGTTTCTCACATGAAAGAGTTGGTGCATAAGCAGTCTTTGATTTACAAAAAGTCTGTTTGGTTGCGTTCTTTCCCGTGGAAATCTCCTTAATTTCATTTAATGCATTGTCAGGCTCCTCCCTTTTTTCGGTGTTTTTTCATTGAGTTGTTGTTTTCGTTTACGGTCGTCTTTAATTTGTTTGCTTACTCATTCCTTTTTGTTCGTGGCTGGCTCACCTCTCTGTTTCTCCCATTATTTCTCCTTTCTCATAATCTTTTACTCCACATTGCCCTTTAAGGAGGAGACAGCTTGTTAAACGTTGCCGCAAAACGTCAATGCCCAAACTAACTTTTATTATGTAAAAGTAAATATAAGCCAAATTTATTTGGAGTTTGATCAGGTAACCTGATCCAACGGTTCAGCATTTACACTCGTCATTGCTATGTCTGCATTTTCTCTCGAATAATAAATCTTGAATCAAGTTTATCGTAACATTTCCCTTTCTCCTCTAGGTACCGCGGGTGCCGGCCATGGTGGCCGCGGTGGGAACGGAGACTACGGCTCAGTACCCGGTCGGTCTTATGGCTCTTTGTATCAGCCTCTGTCCCACGGAAGCGGAAGTACGTTATCCTCCGGGGGAGGAGTTATCAGGCTAGCGGCAAGGGATACAGTGACACTAGATGGTCTAGTCAGTGTAAACGGCGAGAATGCACACAACCAATCAACTGGAGGAGCGAGTGGAGGAAGTTTGTGGATCTCATCAAAGTTCTTTAAGGGCAATGGCGTCGTTCGAGCCTCAGGTGGAAGCGGGTTGTTTGGTACCAGTGGGGGCGGTGGAGGAGGACGTATCTCTGTTGATTTTGAGAACCGAACATTTAGTGGGAAAATTGAGGCGCATGGTGGATCAGGTACCAAAGAGGCAGGTGGCGCAGGAACCATATATCTCTATAATAAAATCCTAGACTACAAGCAGCTCATTGTGGATAATAACAATGTAGGTTCTCCTCTGACAGATGACATCACAGAAGAACGATATGACGGAGGGCGAACGTGGTTAACACCAGAACCCAACACAGTAGAAATGACTTTTGACGAAGTTGATATTCGGGGCCAATCACAACTCGCCGTTCTTACGAGTCCAGCTGCATCGCCCATTCGTTGGGACGTCGCAGGCATTCTCGGCGATCGTTCTGGAATTTTGCATGTCCGACCCAATCAGGAATTGAAAATGACATCTGACAGCCAACAACAGCAACCGGAGCTCCTGTGGGGTGTCAATGTATATCCCAGGGGAGATCTAAAACTATCCCAGGATCTCGTCGTAGATGGAATTAAGATGATCGTGGCTGGAAGTTTGAGTGGCGCTCAAAATGTCACAGTTGGCAATAAAGGGAAACTCATACTGAGGTTTGTTAAAGTGTCTATAACCTCAACAAACCCTTTCCGCTCAACATGTCGCTGCACTTTTCTAACATTAGAGAGATTAAGCATGACGTTTACGGCCAACGGCAAACGGCAGGCTCCTGCTTGTCATAAAAGCGTGAAAATTATCTCATTTTAACTTGTCTCGTTCCTTTGAGAAGTTGCTTGAGATATGGATCTAACAGGACAGAAATGAGCTAATATCAAGCAGGGTTCTTCCATCTTTGGCAAAACCCTAATTTCACTTCGACGTTTGCCAGATAAGTGCAAGGATCATTTCTCTCTTTCGACTATTTTTTTGGTTAGTGGAAGTCTCGTCTTCGAATTCATTGAGGCTCCTAAAGATTGAAAAAAAAAAAAAACTAGTTGCAATTTGATCTACGACCGTGCAGGGAAGAAGTGCTGGTTTAATACCGGCTGCTTTGCATTTGAATATTTCTTTAAAGAAAGCGATGCAAAGTAATTTGTGACATCAATCTGGTATCGAACCCATTCCCTTTCAATGCATCTGCTCGGTCATGGCTCAAACTATGATCACTTTTCACGTCTTTCAAAACGAATAAAAAAGTGAATTTTCAATAAAAAGGTACTGAAAACAACGCAATGTATTTCGGACGACGGATTTCGGAAAATAAGTAAAGTGAAAAAGTTTTTTGAGGTGATAGGCACTTTAAGATGCTGTGGTAGTTTGTTTCTAAATCAGTAGTGCTACGTCTTTGGATAACCATGTATGCTATAAGACAACCCTGGACATGGTCTTTTAGTTTGACTAGATACCCATAGGCCCCAGCGAAAAGTGGCAAGTTGGTCAAGCAACAGCGATCATCATTGACCGGTTTCAATTATGCCCATGATGCAAATCATTGTGCTGTTGACCGAACCCAATCTGAAGCTAAGTAATGTTTCTCTGGGATGGCATATTCAGGCTATTTCATTAAACGTTGTGTATTAGAGCGGTTTTCAATTCAATGTAGAAAGTAATTACATAATTACTTTAGTTTATGATTACTTCACTCAGTGATTGGTTCAAAGTTCTCGCGCCATTTTTTCAACCAATCAGAAGTGAAACCAAAACCAATCGTGGCGCACGCGTGCACATTTTCCTGCGCTTGTGTCGGCTACGTGTAATTACTTCGAGTTTTGATTGGTTTGCCGGATTGTCTTAGTCGTTTTTGATTGGCCAAAGTAATTACTTTGGTTTTGGTTTTACGACACTCAATTGAAACTTGCTCTATCGTTATACTTATGACGGGACTCTAGTACCAGTCTAGTTTGGGCTCGGACCAAGATCTCGCGCTTTTGTGCTAACATCGCGTCTCCCATTGACAGGAGGCGGCGTGGGCCGGTGCTTAGGGCGTCGGGTTTGCATGCGGTTGCCCCGGGTTCAAATCCCGTTTTAATTTCTGGGGTCTGTTTCTCGAAAGTCCCGAAACTTTTCGGGGCATTCTCGGGTGTCACAGTTCCTTTTGTATCTCAAGAACGCAGAGGATTTAAGTCGTCAAACTTCACATACATATTTCTTTTAGTTAGATTGAAAACTTGTTAAAAGATCGCCTTTCCAAAACAAGCGGCTGGCAGTTTCACAAATGGGTTTTCGGGACTTTCGAGAAACGGGCCCCTGGTTTGTATTTGTTTACGGCTGTCCCGGATTCAAGTCTACCACGCTTTGTAAATAGCGAACTGGTCGCCTCCTGCCATTTGGGGTTTTTAATCGTATTTCTGTTGAATGTGAATTGTTTCTTTCATATTATTAAAACATAGGATGCCTGTAAACTATCTTGATAGCTAAGGGCACTTCCACTATAAACAAAGCATTTACAATTTTTTACATTACATTTTTTGACCATTGTACGAATGAATATAGACTTGTCATGAACACAACCGATCTCTTTTTAACCTATAGGGAACTCATCGCTCCAAACAACCAAACCTCCAGAGACTTGAAATTCGATGCTATAGAGATCCAGGGTGGTGGCAGCATAGAGATACAAAGCGACAAGGAGGGGCTTTCGATAACGTGCACGACACTGTGGATACGCAGTGGAGCAATTCTTACTGCTTCTCGTCTGTCTATAGCTTGTGACTCTGTGACGATTGAACAATCAGGAGTTATTGATCTCAATTATAAAGCAAGTTTCTTGATCATGTCTTCTCTTATTCTCTTCGGTTGTCTTTAAGTACTGGTATTTATCACTATAATTAAGTTATAACTTTTGTCTTTTAACTTTATATGTTTTTCTTTCTGCGGTCACTTTGTGTCGTCGAATTACCCTGGGTGGATTCTTCTATGCTCATGACACTTTGATTACGAAACCCACGGGAAGAAGGAAGGGGGAAAAAGTGACTCTTAAATTGTCTTTGTACCGACGACCGGTGGCTCAGTTGGTTAAGCATCGGGCTTTCGTCCGGGAGATTGCAGGCTCAAATCCCGGTTGGGCCAACGCTCAGGCGCCTTTACAGGCTGTTTTCCTGGCGATATCACCCGAGCGAAGGAATTGTAAACCGCCATGAGAAGTTATGTGATATGTGCGTTATATAAACCCATTACCATTACAACCTTTTAAATGATGGATATTTTCTCACCTAGAAAATCAGGAATCCTGGAAAGGTCAGTGAAGAAAAGAAAAAAGTAACTAAACACTAAAAATGGTTCACTCTTTCACCGTTCCCATTACGCTTGATATCACCAGGATTTGCCTGCTTAATACTGCAAATCACCAGTATTTTTTTATAGGTAGTTGGGTATCACAGGCGTAACATCGTTGATAGCGAACTTTCATTGCTATGATCCTTAGGCCGTTGTAGCTGGGCCTGGACCAGGAGCTGGACAGTACCATCATGGCGGATCCTCAGGAGGAGGCCACGGCGGGAGAGGAGGAAGAGGCCAATCACAAACCATCACTGGTGCCTTCTATGGAGACTTTGTAAAGCCCAGGGCATTCGGAAGCTCTGGTGGCGGCGAAAGCGGAGCCACTGAGGCGAATGGCGGTGGGGTTCTCCATATTGCAGCTCGTGAGAAAATGATTCTTAATGGTGAAGTTACAGTCAATGGAAAGGATGCTCTCAGGAACTCTGTTTATGGTGGAGGGAGTGGTGGCAGTGTTTTAATTGAAACAGGAAGCTTTGATGGGTCGGGTGTTATTCTGGCAAATGGAGGGGCCGGTGGAGATAATGGTGGAGGCGGGGGAAGTGGAGGGCGGATTGCTCTACATTATAACTCGTCCTTTTTTTCTGGAACTATTTTTTCCTATGGAGGTAGTTCCAGCATTGAAGTTGGGGCTGCAGGCACGATTTACAAGAAAAATAAAGTGACAGGTTTCAGTGTTCTTGAAGTTTTTAATCAAGGGAAACGAGCGTCCAAGGAGGAGATAAACAACTATTTTGACTTGAGAAGTGACAGTGCGCGAACGTGGTTAATATCAAGTTCCATGCCAATGGTCTCAGTTGCTTTGGATGATGTGAGCCTTGGTGCTACAGTATACCAAGGACTTGTTATTGATGAAGTTAGACTTGGTGGATCGGCACATCTTGCCATTGAACCAGATGGTTCCAACATTCGCTTTCACACATTCAGAAAGTTCTACGGTACCTTCGAAGGGGACAGCTTTGGGTTTGTACATGTTGGGCCAAATCAGCTTGTCACCATTCCAAACACAAATTATTACATCCCAGTCAACCTGAAAATCTACCAATCAGGGTACATCAAGCTGCCAAACAGGGTTATGCTTCACAAGAACTCATTGTCACTTAACGCTGGTTACCTCATTGGTGTCACAGATTTGACAATTTCCCAGTGCAAAGTTACTTTTGGAGATAGTTCTGGAGCTCTCGATACCGGTACTCTTCAACCAATGCAGTTCACGTTTCAGACCATATCAATCATGAGCCAGGGCTCCTTGAAAATGTCTGCAGTCGATAGAAGGTATACACTGAGCACTGATTCACTTGTCATAAACGCTGGTGGAGAATTAATCGGACGAAATCTTACTGTAGTTGCTAAGTCTGTTACTGTAGACGAGTCAGGAAAAATAAGTGTCGATGGTGGAGGGCAAAGGTGTCCAAGTACGGATGTTTACCTTGCTGGCTCTGGAGGCAGCCATGCCGGTGAGTTTTGAAGTTTGGTTTGTTGTCTTCTATTTTTTACCTTCTTTGGGTACAAAAAATGTGAAAAAAATGGAAATGCTTTGTTTATAGTAGAAGTGCACTTAGCTATCAAGTTAGTTCACAGGCACCCCACTTTCAATAATTTGAAAGAAATATGATTAAGAACCCCAGCTGGCAGTAGGCAACCAGTTGGCTATTTACAAAGCGTGATAGAGTTGAATCCGGGACAACCGTAAATAAATCCAAGGCAGACGTCAGAATGGGATTTGAACCCAGGGACACCGTATGCAAACCCAACGCACTAACCACTAGACCACGCCGCCTCCCCAAAAGCGGTTAAAAACGCTTCGGGACAATTCGGTAGTCAGTTCGATTCAAGCAATATCACAGCCATTTTGCGGAAGCGTTTTCAGGAATTGCTGTCATAATGTATGGCCGCAATGAAAGAGTGCAGTTTATTTTGAGAAATTCTGGGTTAGCTTCGAAAGAGGCCCTTACAACAAAGATGAGCCACAATGATAGTAACAAAGGAAACTGTTTCGAATACGTCAAGTACTGTTGATGACCATTCTTTGTCAGTAACAATAGTATACTAGCACTTCGTCATGTAAAATTTTCTCTGAAGTTTTCAATTCTTTAAAGATTGGGGTTTTTTGTACGATTTTTGCAGGCTTCGGAGGAATCGGGTTTGGAGGCACAAGGAAAGCTCCCTTTGATTCAGTGTTTTTTCCAACCTCATTTGGCAAAGCTGGGTATGCTGGAAGGTCTGACGTGAGCTGTAGCAGTGGTTATGGAGGCGGCTTTTTTAACCTTTCGGTCAGTGGCACGCTTCAAATTGATGGACAGATAACATCAAGGTCAGTGCGTCTTGAACTTGTTCGGAAATAAAGTTTTCTGCCTTTCAGTTGTAAACGTAAAGAGAAAAAGAGAAGCGTAACTTTCATTAGAAAAGCAAGGAGGCTAGTAACGCCTAGCCCCGCTTCCTACTTAAGCGGGACGTCACTAAGAAACTATAAAGTAACTGCGTTTAATACAGTAAAGGAAACAATATCGAGTGATGTCTGTTACAATGTTGTTCAAACCACTGCATTTTTAGTAACTTCTCTTCTACCCGCTTCATTTTTAACAGCGGCCAGAATGCGAAAACCTCAGAAAGTGGTGGCGGTGCTGGAGGCAGTCTTTTTATCAATGCAAGTATTATTGAAGGCACAGGAGCCTTTGACGTCCACGGAGGTGATGGCGGAATCTCATCAGGCGGAGGTGGAAGTGGCGGTATAGCTGCACTTTACTACAAGTCGTCGTCACTTTCTTTTTCATACACACTACATGGTGGCAGCGGGAAGAAGATAGGAGCGTCTGGATTGCTGTACTTAATGAAGACACAGAGTCAATCCGAGCATTCACAGCTTATCGTACAGGGAAACAATGTGTTAGACAATGCGTCGCCTACTGTGCTTGTTTGTGACCCTAAGCAAATCGATTACACTTTTGATGAGATAACACTCTTAAAAGCGAGTACTTTTGGAATGATAACGTGCTCTCCGGGAAGTCCTATGACCCTTATCACTAAGAAAATAACTGGCGACAAATCGGCGTTGCTTGTTATCAAACTTGATCAAGATGTTTACATCGGCGTCACGGGTTTAGTGTTGCCTACGATGGAGCTCGAATTCAATGCTAATATCCAAGAAGGCGGAACGCTATCCGTCCCTCCAAGTTTCGTTATTGCAAGTCATACCCAAATAAATCTCGCTGGAAGCCTTGTTGGAATATCAGACCTGACCATCGCCAAAAGAGGAAAACTTGTACTCACGTACCCTGGGCATACTGGCTTTAGACAAACGCCTCAACAAGGAAAGACTTCAGTACAATTTTCTTCCATTCGAATCAAGGATGACGGAAGTCTAACGACTACCTCGCCAAACCAGGTAAAACTTGTTGCCACTGACCTCGTACAGCTGGATTATGGTGCAGTTCTCGCTTCTGATATACCTGTTGTGACAAATAATGAACGAGTGCAGCATACAATTGGTCCGTCTCTAAACAGGGAAGACTGTCCTCATGGATACGAAGTCGTTGCATTTGCATCGAAAACGTTGTATAACCCCTGTGGTGTGGGCAAGCACGTATACCAAAAAAGGAACGAGTCATACCTAATTTTCAAGAATGTTTCAGTTCCTATTTCCGTAAACGAGACCATCTATGTTATAATGAACGAAACACGTTACAACGTGACCTACTACATCGCATGTGATTACGAAAACTTCGTACTTCTTTCTGGTCAGTCGTGTTCCCTGGGACAAGGAAACTATAGTTACACTTCTTTGGATATACAAGGAGGAGCTACCATTTATATTGAGCCAGGAAACACAAGAAGTGTGTTTAGCACCTTGTCTGTCTCTAAGCTTACCGTATTTTCGGGTGGATCAATTATGGCTAAGACATCAGCTTTTGAGAACTCCATCCCAGCATTTTCCGGCAATGGTGGTAGCTATGGTGGACTCGGTGGTGGCGATATTAACTATTCTCTCTACGGTAACATCTCACACCCTACTGACTATGGCTCAACTGGTGGAGGGACTCATCAAAACCGTGGACGGGGCGGTGGTATTGTAATTCTTAAAACCGGAGATCTAATAAACGATGGACTTATTGATGCTAGTGGCGGGCCAGGAACTTCTGGAAGTGGTGCTGGAAGTGGAGGGAGTATCCAGGTGTTAACAGATTTCCTCACAGGGTCTGGTACCTTCAGAGCGAGTGGCGGAGATGCGAACTCTCCAGCTGGTGCAGGAGGCGGTGGAAGAATAGGAATAACTGTTCTCAATGGGCAAAGTGCATTTCGTGGGGTTTTTGATGCTGCTGGTGGTAATGGACATCTAGCTGGTGCCTCGGGAACGGTACTCGTTCGTGATTTGAGGCAAGGCACAATCTATGAAACGCTAGTTTTCTGGAACAAAGTGAGTGGATACCCTCCAGCGCGATTACCCAACTCAACGTCCCATACCTTTGATGAAATACGCATAGTAAAGCATGGAACATTTTTGTCAAATGCCTTGACGTTAAGTACGAAGTGGCTCGTTACAGATGGAACAGGTAAAATCACAGTCTCTTCTGGAAGTCGGATGGATATTTTTAATTTGCTGCCATCATCCAGGCAATTTGCCTGTGACCTTGAAATCCAGGCTGGCGGGTCTATGTATTTTCACACTCAACCAACGTTTGCAGGTCCAAGTTCGCCCAGTGTTGTGATAAGAGGGGTTTTGAGTACGAACGAACCAATACTTGGTAAGTCCAAGATCTTAAAAGTAACTTCGACAGGAAAACTTTGGGCCACCAGCTTGAAACTCCTGGCAGGTTCCTCGGTTCAAGTAGACGCTGATGGTAGAATCAAGAAAGTTTTTCAGACATGCAGTTTCATCTCACTTCATTGCGACTGGATACGAACGCGCAAATAACCTTTGCTCAAGGAAATGTCACCATGAAGGTAGACTCAATACATCTTGGTCAGGGAGCCACAATCACGTCTAGTGCTGATATGAAACTTCTTAATGTAACAGCCACGAATATGATTATTGACAATCAGGCCAAGATATTGTGTGACAGTGGAGGCTACCTCGGTGGTCCAGGTGCTGCTCGAAGCTCAGGCAGTGGGTGTGGTCATGGAGGGGAGGGTGGGGGAAGCCTAGGAGGAAAGTCCTACGGATCTGTATTTGAGCCGCAACATTACGGCAGCGGTAACAGCGCCCGTGGTGGTGGAATCATTCTGCTGGACGTTAAGGAGAAATTCACTTTGTATGGATCTGTTAGTGCCAATGGTGCAGACCATTCTAGTGGCGGTGCTAGTGGAGGTAGTGTTTTATTGCAGACGAGGACTTTGTCGGGACATGGTGAGATTGCTTCTAACGGTGGAGCAGGTCTGGGTGCCTCAGGTGGCTCCGGTGGTCGCATTGCATTGTATGTTAGAGATAAATCTTCCTTTACTGGAAGAATCAACTCTTTTGGCGGATGTGGATCTGCATGTGGTGCAGCTGGAACCATATTTATACGGGAGTACGTCGTTGGTTTGCCTCGTAACTCTACAATCGTGGACAACGGAAATAGAAAAACCGAAGCAAATACCATTGTCATGCATGAAAAGAAAGTGTCTTACACAATGCGGCTCCTTAAACTCGTTAATGGTGCTCGACTTGAAGTAGCAAATATAGAGCATGCCCAAATGAAGATCGAGATTCAGGATCTTGAAGGGGATGGAAGTGGAAGCCTTCACGTACATCTCAATCAAACACTTACCTTAGGTGCTGGCAAGGCTGTGACTTCACGACCATTTATGTTTCCGTGGGCGATGATCGTGGATAAAGGAGCAATTCTAAATCTTGCGCCAGTATTTTCATAACAAGAACAGTTGTTTCCCCTTCACTTTATTTAGCAGGTAAATTAACGGGCGGGCAAGAAGTTGTTGTTGGTCAGGGCGCTTCAGTAGTCATTGCGAAAACTGGAATTATTGGTACGTTTGCCAATACTCCTGGAACGTATTCTTTCCGTTCGCTTAAAGTTTCAAGTGGAGGTTACATACGATTTGAGGTAGATAGCAGTGGCAAGGTTCCCGTTGAGCTCCGATCAGTCTCTATTGATGTTGGGTTTGGAGGATCTTTGGAAGGAAGGTACCTTAAAGTGAGAACTCCGCTATTAAATGTTGCATTCAATGGTACTCTACGTTCTGATGGCTTGGGGTATCCTGCAGGACTTGGCATCGGAGCGGGTAGTTCATATCCGTTAACGGGTGGCAGCTTTGGCGGCTGTGGTGGGGGTAACACTTTACAAAGATGTCAGGTGTACGGTTCTTTGTTTACAGCGAGCGAATTCGGAAGTGGAGGAGGTACATCACAAGCCCAGAGTAATGGTAATGGCAATGGAGGCGGTATTATAGACATCGATGCTTCCGTTTTGATTCTTGATGGTGTGATATCTTCAAACGGCTGGAGTGCAGACATGAACCGTGGAGGAGGCAGTGGAGGTAGTGTGCATATCACAGTTACAGAGAAAATAAGGGGCCGTGGAAGCATCAGAGGTGACGGAGGTGATGGATTCAGTAGCGTTGCAGGGGCAGGAGGTGGCGGTCGTATTTTTTTATTAATCACCGGTGAGGACAAATATGGCGGCATTTTCAGTGCTCGAGGAGGTAACTCTCAAAGAAACAGTGGGTCACCGGGCACTGTTTACATCGAGGTTGGAAGAACGGCGCTTCGCAAGAAAAAACTTTATCTCTCGAACATTGGCATAACATCAACCTCTTTACTTCCTGTGCTGCTTAATGAATCATCCGTAGCCTCTTATCATTTTCAAGAGCTCCATCTATACGGCAAAGTCACACTTCAATTAGAAAAAGATATGCTAGCTGACAAGCTTCTGACAGACTCTAATAGTCTTATCTATGTTCGAGATGACGTCATATTTACGGCCGAACCAAGTTCTCGTTATCTACAGCCTTATTGTAGCTTTCATGTGGACCCTGATGGAGAGATCCGTGTACCAGATGAGGTAATGTTTCTGGGAAGTAACAATGTCTTTAAAGGAACTTTAACTGGAATCCTGGATATGGTTATTGGGGACAACAGAAGAGTTAGCTTCTCGGCTTCAACTCGCACAGCTCGTTACATTGATGGCCAGTATACTTTCATTACAAATCGCGGCGAATACAGGTTTTCTCACTAAGAATAAAAAATGGTGCGTTTTTGACCTTTGATAATTCTAAACTGAAGAAAGTCCCATTTACGGTTGGGAGACTGGAGCTAAACTTTGGCGCGGTTCTGCAAGTGAGTTGGCTGGAATTAAAGGCTTCTGATGTCGTTATTCACTCTGGAGCAGTATTAGATCTGTCTGGCCAAGGACAAGAACATGAGGAAGGCCCTGGAGCTGGAGGGAGATATCAGTCGGTTGGAACTGGTGCTGGTCATGGTGGCTATGGTGGACTAAACACTGGAAATTTGGGAACATGGTATGGATCAGCTTTAAATCCAAATGTAACAGGAAGTGGGGGTGGTAGCTCTACACATGGTTCCGGAGGGAAAGGAGGCGGTTATCTTCATTTAAAAATCGTTAGAGAATTGCAACTCGAGGGAACAATAAAGGTTGATGCAACAAGTGCACAAGCCACGAACAGTGGCGGTGGCAGTGGGGGAAGTATTTGGATTTCAGCAGATGACATTCTGGGCAATGGGTTACTCAGTGCTAGAGGTGGAAATGGACATAGTCTGGGAGGCGGAGGCAGTGGAGGACGCATTGCCATCTACTTGGGGAAACCAATAAGTTTTGAAGGACTCTTGACTGCAGAAGGTGGCACTGGACAAGAAGCTGGTGCTGCAGGGACTCTGTACATTCTCGATAACAAGAAGCTAATTCCACGAAAGCGCCTTTGGATCAGGAACCTCAAGACAGCCAGTAAAAAGCCAAAAACAGTTCTTTATGAAGCGGGCATCGTCAACTATCTCTTTGACGAACTTCAGCTTGTAGGAATGACTCGATTTGAGATTTACAATTTGCAACGACGTTTCCAAAATATGCGAGTCACCGACTTTTTGTCCGATGGCCTTGGGGAAATTGCTCTTAGGGAAAACCAGACAATGTTGGCGGAGGTTCTCGAGGCCAAAGAGAGTCACCTGACACTAACGACTAACATCTACGTCGAAAAGGGTGCAAATTTGGTGATGGCTTCGAACCTAACTGTGGACGGTGCTACTCTTACCGTGGATGGTAAACTATCTAATGTTAGGCATCTTGTTGTTGAGTCAGGGAGCGCTGTGAAATTCGGAATAACCTCACAGACAACCCTCATGGAGAACAACCAATTTGTCTTTCAGAGTGACCCAGGAACACAACAGTTCGCAAGTGTCACGCTTAAAAGTGGCTCTGATTTTGGAGCCCCTTTGAATCTAAAACTCAGTGTTGGAAACTTAGATCTGAAAAGTGGAGTTACTCTTCGTGGAAAATTTGTGGAAATCAGATCCACGACGCTACTTATCAGACGTGGTGCAACCTTAACGACTAACAATAGCATTGAAGAGGAGGGAAGTGTCGGTGGCAGTGGTCGAAGTTCAGGTAATGGTGGTTCTGGTGGCGGACATGGAGGCATGGGTGGGGTGGGTTATAGTGGATTGGTTGGTGGCAGTCCGTATGGCTCACTGTATGAGCCAGATCAACCTGGAAGGCCTGGGGGCGATGGCAATGCGGCAGAGACGGCAGGTAAAGGTGGTGGAGTGATCTGGATTGATACCGATACTCTGGATAACGATGGATTTATAACAGCCAATGGAGGAGATCCGTCTACGGGGAGTCGTGGTGGTGGAGGAAGCGGTGGAAGTGTTTACATTTCCATAGAAGCAACCTTCTCTGGGACAGGAACAGTCTCTGCTAACGGTGGCAGGGGAGATGGTGCTGGGGGATGCGGTTCTGGTGGTCGCGTTTCCGTTTATCTTAAGTCCAAATACGCGTACCGTGGAATTATACAAGCTCTCGGTGGCATATCAAGCAGCAGTTCATCTTCTGGTGGTCCAGGCACGGTTTATATCCAAGACGTCCGTCATAAGTTATCCTATAATCAATTACAGATTGACAATCAAGGGCAAAACTGGGAAAGCTACGTCACACTAAATGAGAGCAAGACCTTGTACCACTTCAGTGAACTTCATATGGTTCGCAAAGCGTCGTTACGAATCTTACCAAACTCAAACATGGCAAATACTTTAACTTTGAGCATTGTCAAGCTTTACGGTGACCGTTCAGGTCTGTTACACCTTTATGAAAACCACAAAGCAGTGATTGAGGTTGTTGAGGCACAACTGACCACAACTAAGACTCCAGTGAACTTGAGAGTCGATAACGGAGCTGAAGCTGTCATGGCCACCACTGTTTATTGTTGGTGATGGCGCCGTCGCTTTACAGTGCAACGGTACACTGAGTGGTATTCGTAACTTGTACATTACGCAGAGACGGGTCGTTAGACTTCAAAAAGGCTCCAAGACTTCAAGAGACAATGAACGGCCAGGGACGTTTATGTTTTCCAGCGTGAAGCTATTCAGTGGCAGTTCAGTGACACTGGAGGATGAAATAGAGATGAAGATAATTGTTGGTTTCTTTAATGTGAAATTTCATGCGGCATTAGAAGCCCATCATTTGGACATTTTAACTTCCAGCCTAGACGTAGAGACCGGAGGACTGGTTAGCGCGGGAGGTGCTAACAAAGCGCGACAGGCTGTTCCTTCAAGTGAAGTATCGTCACTTTCAAGAGGATCAGGAGCGGGACATGCCAGTAACGGAGGGGCCGGCTACCAAGGTGCATCCGGAGGATCCTATTATGGCTCTCTCTACCAACCAAAATATTCCGGCCGCAGAGGTGGGAGTGGACCAAGTGATGTTGGAGGGAGCGGAGGAGGATATGTCATGATACAGGCGGGAAACTTACTCATCAATGATGGCACAATAACAACTGCTGGCCAAAGTGCTGTAGTCGGTGGCGGCGCAGGTGGAGGAAGTGGAGGAAGCTTGCTTTTTACAACAGACACGTTTATTGGTAAGTCTCTGTTAATTGTAGTCTCTAGACAGTTGCCATGTGTGCTTTTCCTTGTCTGCGTGTGAGATAATTATGAACCTGGCATGAAACCTAGGTCTTATGAAGTCGCTGTTCTTTCACATGGATTCAATAAACTATTTGAACCATTTTTTCTTCTTTCTTTAGGTTACGGAGAGCTGAACGTCAATGGTGGGAATGGAGGTGGATCAAGCGCTGGAGGTGGTGCTGGAGGCAGAATTGCAGTCTATGCAAACACTAACACTTACAGAGGAACGTACCTGGCATTTGGTGGAAGTTCTTCTTCAGGCACTTACGGAGGACCCGGCACTGTGTTTCTGCAAGATATTCGTGCCAAAAAAACCGTTTACACAGCTAAGGTTAGGACTTAAATTAGTCCACATTTTAAGTGAGTTTATTCTCGTAAAAATTCTGTAGCTTTCTCTAAATTTGTAGACTGCATCTCGAGTCATTTTTATTTCGACTATTCCAAGTATGTAAGAGCTGTTCACAGTCAGAAACAAGAAGAGGAAGAGATGACCAGAGCAAAGGAGAGAGAAGCATTCATCTACTTAAAGGAACTCACTCGTAGAAAGTTCGTGACGGAGAGGGAATATTTGCAAACGGAAGTACATGTTTTTCAAAGGTGTTCAGTATTGCAAGGCATTGAAACGAAACAATTAAAGCACAGAATTTTTTCAGATATTCGGCCACCGTAGCTCTTAAAAAGCAGTACATGAAAGCATGTTTTTTTATGTGTTTTACCACCTCTATTCAATGGAGACAAGGCCGCTTATATAAGGATTTCAGTTGCGTACTAACTTATCTATTGACTATCTTTCTGTTTTGCTGCACAATCATCCTTTACTAATATAATGTTTTTCGTTATCAATAGAATTGACAATTTGATGCGATCGGTTCAAGATCCAGTCACAATAGATGAAATAAACATAATCTCCAACGAGTTTTCGGAGGTTCATCTCTTTCGAAGAGCGGCGCTTAACATGGCTGTACGACAAGAGAGATCGGTCCTGAAAATGGAACGCTTGTTTGGAGATCGAACAGGTCTTCTGCATTCACGTGCTAATCAAACAATCTACCTGGAAGCTTCCAATACCGCGCACAGCGTCTCCAAACCGGCAGTCAACTTGCGAGTTGACAAAGACGCCGAGATGGTGTTCGGTGCTTCACTGTACGTTATCGGTGATGGAGCAAAGAGTACAGGACAAATACCAGGTGATTCATCTTTTACACTCGATGGACGAATGATTGAGGTCACGCATTTATTCGTGACCAAGCGGTTGAAGTCAAGATTTCATTCGCACGCTCATTCGGCTGACATACATAATGGAACAACCACTGTTGCAGCACCAGGGACCTTTGTACTGGCCACGTTTGAGATTCAAGATGGTTCTGAGGTATTTTTCCCTGATTTCCGTGGAATGCAGTGCGAAGTTGGTCTAGTGCACATGAAGTATGGCTCCGTTATCGTCGCTGATAGTTATCGCGTTAGCATCACATCTCTTCTTCTTGAAACCGGAAGCACGATTACCGCATCTGGAAAAGATCGCCCAAGTTCTTACGACCCTTCGGCCCTTCCAAGTTCCTGTAGAGGATCCGGCGGAAGTTATGGTAGCAAAGGTGGAAAAGGTATGTTTTAATTATGGCAATTATTAGTACCATTGTTGATTATTGTTGCACCACAGACATATTATATTGTGGGCTCGGAAAAGTCACGGTTTGGATACGTTCTCCCGTGCTTCAACCTCGTTCCCAGGGTCCTCCCTCTTCTTCCCTCAACAAAGTAACCCGGGTTGCGGGTGGGCAACTCTCTACTAAATTCTTTGCAGATTCCATAAAGATAATTGAAGGGAGGGATAGGATGTTTGCTCCGTTGTGTAATTTGACGAAAGTAAACATTTCCCATACCACGAAACTAAGCGTCTGTAATAGTGAGAAGGTATTTAGCAGTATAATTGTGGTAGTGTTAAAACAACTTAAAAAGGAAAACATCTCATTTTCGGTTCGAGGCCATTCGGATGTTCATAGATTTAGATTACTCTCCGTTGTTTTGCTCTGTCTCTTTCATCGGACAAAAGTGGGTGGAGGGCTGTAGATCCTTAAACTGTATGCATGAAACGTGTATCAGTGATTAACCAGCATGACAGCAGGTCAGATAGTTAACCCTCGATGGAAATGGTTTCTTTTGTTTCGGTGAAAAAACAAGGTTACTGATCACGTGAGTGAAAACACCCTATTGCCCTAACGCGTATTTTGTGTCAAATCACAGAATAAGTGTTATGCAAGTTAGGTACAGAACACTAAGAATTAATAAGAACGAGCTACATATGCAGGCGCAAGAACGTGTTGTTTATTAGTGTCCTTTTTGCTATTAAAGGGTACCAATGATGAGGATTCCACTGAGATTGCGTATTTTCCTTAACCGTATGCTTGCTTCACGGCTCGCTATTGTAAATGGCAATCATCAAATGTCGGCGTTGTTGAAACGAATACATTTTGGGTTGTTTCTGTAGGGCATACTGGAATAAACGAGCTCGCAGCCCATGGAAGCATTTTTACACCTGATCATTATGGCACCGCTGGTTGCCAAGGAAATAGGGACGGTGGTAAAGCAGGAGGGCTCATTACCATGGAAATCGGAGATGAACTGTACGTCGACGGCACCATCACGACTGAAGGACAAGATGCTTCCAGTGGAGCGAATGCTGGAGGTGGCAGCGGCGGAAGCGTTTGGATCAAGAGTGGGCGATTCAGCGGGCACGGCTTGATTACTGCTAATGGCGGTGCAGGAGATGGTGGCAACTCGGGCGGAGGATCAGGTGGTCGCATTGCAGTTTATTTGCTGACAGAGAACAAGTATCTTGGCGATTACACTGCTATCGGCGGAAGTTCAGGACACGAGTCCAAAGACGCGACTCTGTACGCTGGAGGACCCGGTACCGTGTATCTTAAAGACTCGCGAAATAAGTACCCTCACACACAACTGCGAATTGATAACAAAGGAAGAACGTGGGACCATTATGTGACTGTCAATGAAAGCTTGATGTCGTACACATTCGACCAAATTTATCTTATGAGGAAGGCTGCGGCTCACTTGTTACCAGATGGCAAGCCTTTGAACCTGACCGTGCATAAGGTGCAAGGTGATAGAACTGGGCTGATCCACGTGCACGCTAACCAGACCCTCAAAGCAGAATTCTTAGAATCAGTGTACACCATTACAAGGACTCATGCCAATTTTATTCTTGACAAAGATTCAAATGCCATTATGGCGACGTCTGTGCACATTGTTGGGCGCGGTGACGTAGCGTTTGAATGGAACGGTCGCCTGATCAACGTGCAGCACTTTTATGTGGCTTACGAACGCACAATAAAGATAGGGTTTTACGCTCACACCGCGAGCACCGCAGCTGGAAAATATCGATCTATTGATAGTTTTGGCACATTCCGGTTCTCAACACTTGAATTTGGCAGCGGGACAGTGATACACTACCCACCTCCCATGGGAGTTCGTTTCATCGTTAGTCTTCTGGTATGTTATAATATTATATATATATATTATTTGGATTTTGATTGGTTCTTGTCTATGATCTATTAGAGGACAGACGCACGATTGACGTCACCATCAGCTTTTATGCGAATAAAGTTAAATTCTTTATTATATAAAACAAATAGATTCCATGTTGCCGTGGGTCTGTTCAGTAATAGATCAAAGAAGACGTCAAAATGTGGTAAGAACATCTATCGCCTCGTTTGCCACTTTTTTGTCCTTACCACATTTTAACGTCATCTGTGATGTATTACTGAACAGACGCATGGCAATATGGAATCTATTTGTTAAATATATATATATATATATATATATATATATATAATAATTTATAAGCTTCCTTTTCATGGAGTATTTTGGCGTATCGAGCCAAAGGATTGCATTTTTTCACCTTTTCGTGGTGATAGACAAAAATGGTTCACATTTTGCCTAATTTCTGGATATTTCTACTGAGGCCGGTGCACACGTCACACGTACGACGCAAGAATATGCCGAGAGAACATACGCAAACTCAATAGTGCTGTGTTCATTTATACCTCCTGTTTGACGTGTGAACCGACGCTGGCCAGTTATCAGAGCAAATCACGACGGTTAACAAAGAAAGCGATCGAAATACAGCTTTTGTGGTGATGGAATGAAGAGCGACCGAAGTAGCGATTTGGCTG
>NC_090890.1:45951472-45971472 GCF_036669925.1 Montipora capricornis | reverse complement strand
ATTTATCATGGAGGCTTCATCTGAACTGAGTTTTGCCAAGCACATGAAATTTGACGTTAGTACCTTGTATATGCGCCACGATTCTAAGATCACAGCCGATACAATTTACATGAATCTAAATGAAGGGCACCTTGAGGGAAGTTCCCGTATAACATCATCTAGAAAGGGTCCCAAGGCACAAGAGGGACTTGGCCCCGGAGCGTATAATGGTAGCGCAGGATCTGGGGCTGGACATGGCGGACAGGGCGCTCCTGGGAGCACAGCTGAAGGAGGTTTCGGATATGGTTCTTATGTTTATCCATTGCATCCTGGGAGTGGTGGAGGCGGAACTAATGGTGGCGTGGGTGGAAGCACAACCGAGGTAAAGAGTTAAGGAAATTTTTTGAGTCAATACATATTATTCTGCTACCTAAGAATTTGGCTTGAAAAAGTTTTGTTTTAAACGCCCGCGTTTACCCTACAGGCATTGCGTGCCGTCAAGAGAAAATGAGGGGACAGAGACGGAGGCTCAGGGCGTTGGCCGGGATATGTCATGTCCACGAAAGTTATTTTTAGACGAGCGGAAGTCTTTGTTCTAGGGGAAGTCTGTCTTCCGAGACGTCTGCATGCAGTCTTGCCTCGCTCTTAGGTTCTTAGTGAAAAGAGAAAATGACGGCGCACGTGGAAGGCTGATGAATATTTATTTTCTTTCAAGCATCGGACCGAGGTAGGCCAGCATGCGGACGTCTCGGAAGACTTCCGCTCGTCTAAAAATAACTTTCGTGGACATGACATATCCCAAGGGCTGGACCGGGAGCCTCCCTCTCTGTCTCCTCATTTTCTCTTGGTGCCGTGCAACAATTTTCATATATAAAAATCCCGCCAAAGCTGAAATTCATGCTATTAGATCGCTACGATAAGCAATGCGAATTTCCATAATAAAAACAAACTGTTGAAAAGCTTGTCGGTTGAAGGTGGGCCTTTAAAAGAGGATGAGCACAGATTTATCTGCGATTGTAATTCCAGTTATATTTAAGGCTGCTTGTAAGACAAGTTAAGGCTGGTTAATGGCTGCACCAGGGGTTGCTGATAGGTTACAAAAAAAACGTCTGCACCGAAGGTAAAATCTTTTTTTTTCTTTTATTAGAAACGAACTGAAATGAAAATGTCTCTCTTGGACTAGATGATCGAGCCAATTAAATCACGTAATGATTAGGGACAATGTTTTTCTACCGAAACAAAAGATAATGTGGGATTTAAGAAACGACAGCGCCACAAAGCAAGAATGTTATTTGTCTAAAGAAGAAAATTGTCGTGCTACGCCTGTGGCAGCCCAGTGGTTAGAACACATGTTGCATGAAGTATGTATGTGTCCCTGACATGCTTTTACACGTACAACGAGCGGACAACTATATTCATACACAGAAAATGCAATGAGTCGTCGCTGCTAAGAACCAGATAAGAGCGTTCTGTTATCGATTTGATTAAGCCCTTTTATTCTGTTTTCCTTTGTCACAGATTTCAATCGGTTTATTTCTTCACTTGGATGGTATCATTGAAAGCGAAGGCGGTGACGGATCTTCTAACAGCGGGGGAGGCAGTGGTGGTAGTGTGCTCATCAAAACAACGCAATTCTCTGGTCACGGAATAGTGACTGTTAATGGCGGTAGTGGCCATGGCAACGGAGGCGGTGGTGCAGGTGGTCGCATTGCAGTGCATGTTGCTTGGTTACGAGAATACTCTGGGAAGTATACAGCTTATGGTGGTTTAGGTTAGTAAAGCTGTTAACGTAATCTGTTTCAGTTGTCATGCAAAATTAAAGAATGCGTTTCATTGACGCGCGAGTCTTCATTCCTACTTGATGAGCTCTTTGTTCAAATAATCCACATAAAATACCTTTTTCATCAGTTATTCTTTCACTTACTCTATTTCATTAACTCTCTGTTATCCAGCACAATGCTGGTTGCTGCATTCAGAAAAAAGATAAAACTTCTGAACCTTTTGGGGGTGGGGTGTTAAGGGCATGTACAGAAAGAAACAATTCAAGAAAACAGCGTTACGAAATCCAAGAAAGTAAGCAAAAGAATAACTTATGACCATGTTGTGGTGTAGTTCGAAAACACCTTAGAAAGTCCAGCAAGCAGTCTTAGAAGGACTACAAACCGGAAGCGTTCGCTTTACAAGCCACCGAACCATTTGCTCGTTTAAAACCATGTTCATCCTCTTCACAGGCTTCCAGGCAGGGGCAGCAGGGACTGTGTACTATACAGACACCAATCAAGGCCTCAGTCACAGACCAGTGACCATCAACGAAGCCAATGAAACCGTTTATGGTGATGGCTTCACTAAACTCACTATAGATAATGTTAACCGCAATCCCGACATCGCAACTGTAATAATCAACGAAAACAGCTCCTTCTACGAGGTCGATGAACTGGAGATGAAAAACCATGGTGTACTTCACATCCATGGGGATAATTCGAGTTTGGTCGTGCACAACTTCACCGGAGACCGCACAGGTCTCGTACACCTCAGGTCTGGCCAAAAGATGTTTGTACAAGTTGTCGAGTCAAAGAAAGGTAAGATTAGTCTTGTGTCACGTGGTAATCATTTTTTCTGCAATTACGTATGACAACATTTCAAAGAAAAGGAACAACGTATGTGATATTCATTTATTAACTTAACAGGTTCCGTGGTGGCAAACCCGCATGTCACCTATCCACCAACTCTGACGAAATGGCTTTCGAAAAAAAATATAAATGAAAACAGTGGAAAGGTCGCATACAATACAAGGGTGTTAGAAGTTGCAAAAGCCAATTCCTAACATAAAGCTAAACAGAAGACCATAGTTTTAAAAAGACAACATTCCTTTTGCAAACGACATCTTTCGTTGTAGTTATTATCTTTGTTTACTGCTTTGTTTTGTAGGTTACAGCATTGCTCCTGTGAGCTACAAGATAGACCAAGGTGCTGAGATCATTTACCCATCAAGTTTAAGTCTTCTTGGGACGAGATGCACATTTGAAGGGCTGGTAGTTGGCGTCCATCGCCTTGTTGTTGCTGAGGGTGCCGCTGTCGTTTTTTCTTCGACTACTCAGACAGGTATCCTATCAATCAATCATACAATCAGTAAGTCTGTCAGTCAGTCCGTCCGTCCGTCCGTCGGTTAGTCAGTCAGTCAGTCAGTCAATCAATCAGTCGACCAGTCAACTGTTAGCTAGTCAGTCATGTAGTCAGTCAGCCAGTCAATCCTGTTTCCCAATTCTTTTAACTTAACTGATTGAGTGTGAGAAGAAGGCCTAAAGACGTTTGACAAATAAACCGCTGAAATGTTTGTTTTTCAGGCATCAAAGAAGAGAGGAAATTCCGTTTCCTTACAAAACCTGGCAATATTACGTTTGCTGAAGTGTATGTACAGAAAGGATCACGATTGGAATTTTCACGGATCACCGACTCGCTCGTGTTCACAGCGATCATTTTCAGGCTTACGTACCACGCGTTGGTCAACATGAATGAAGGTGAAATTGTTTCTTCATGGGCTTGGGTCGAAAGTGAAGGCAAACTTGTGTTGGACTACACTGGGTATCCAGCGGAGATGGGGCCTGGTGCTGGAAATACAACGAACATGATTGGCTCAGGAGCGGGCCATGGCGGCCAAGGTGGTGTATATCAAGCTGATCAAGCTGGAGGAGACCCATACGGCTCCATGTACCGTTCGTTTCACCTGGGAAGTGGTGGAGGTAATGGACAAGGAAAGGGAGGATCGGGAGGAGGAATGCTTCATTGGAGAATCGGACAGGAATTAGAGCTCGATGGCTTGGTCTCCTTGCGCGGTGGAGAGGCCTCTGGTTCAAGCGCTGGCGGGGGAAGCGGCGGTGGTATTCTCATAGAAACGACGAACTTTACTGGTTACGGAGAAATAAATGTCATGGGAGGAGATGGCTCGGGTCCTAGTGGATCTGGGGCCTCGGGTGGTCGTATTTCTGCGCATGTTCGGTTCAGGCATAAGTACGCAGGAATGTATAAAGCTTACGGTGGTGGAGGGAAAGTGTATGCGGCAGCGGGTACGGTGTATGTGGAAGAAACTGCTCGCGGGCCGCAGTATGCCGACATGAAGTATGACAAGAGCAATAATAAGACCTACGTTACCGCAACTCACAGATATATGAAAGTTGATAATGAAGACCGTAAAACGGACATGTCGTCAATGATGTTAGAAAGCGAACACTTGTTCTACGAGCTAGATGAGCTGTTTTTGACAAGACATGCCAATTTGCAAGTAAGACACCCACCAGGAAGCTCCAACGTCACTGTCATTGTTCATCGTTTCCTTGGTGACGGGACGGGAAGGTTTCATGTCAGAATGAACCAAACAATATACGTGGAAGTCGTAGAGTCTCAAACCAATGAGATCACGGCACCGTGCAGTTACAAAATCGATCAAGGAGCTGAGGTCGTTTTTCCATCTGTTGTCAATATCTACGGAACCAGAAGCATTATTGAGGGGCGCATTACTGGGGTCGAAGACTTGATCATTGCCAGTGGAGGCTTTGTGGAGTTTTCTTCCACTGCTGAAACTGCAAGAGTTGAGAATCGTCGCTACGTTGAAATAGACGAGAAGGGTAACTTTTCGTTTGCCACAGTCACTGTCGAAAGAAATTCTAAACTGACATTCAGCCGCGTTGTTAGTTACGCACTAATCCTGAGATGTTCTGAATTCAGGATCAAGTATGAAGGACTGATGACTATGAACCATGGCTATGTTTATTCCGCGTTTGCCTGGATCGAAAGTGAAGGCATCCTGAGTCTGGATGGTACTGGCTTTGGATCAGAAGAAGGAGCTGGACGCGGAACAACGAAAAATAATGCCGGCTCCGGGGCTGGTCACGGTGGTGAAGGAGGAAAGACAGACTCCGGAGAAGGTGGAATTGCATACGATTCTGTTTACAGTCCACGTATGTTTGGCAGCGGAGGTGGCAATGGGCAAGGAGTCGGTGGTTCTGGCGGAGGATCCCTGTTCTGGATCGTTGGGAAAAGACTTCAGATAAATGGGCTTCTCTCTTCAAAAGGGTCAGATGGAACAGGAACAAACGCTGGTGGTGGAAGTGGAGGCAGCATCTTAATCACCACAACTAACATGACTGGTCACGGGGAGATCTCTGTCCCTGGCGGGTCGGGAACTGGTCTTGGAAGCGGGGGATCCGGAGGTCGAGTTGGAATTCATTGTCGATGGCGTTACACGTACAGAGGCAAATTTACCGACCATGGTGGCCAGGTGGGTAGGTACGGTGGACCCGCTGGCACAATTTACAAAGAAGAAAATTTCAGACCTCTCGAATACCGACATCTAAAATACGCGAAGAAGACAAATACGACCTTGTTGGCTGTGGATCATACTTACGTACACATCGACAATGACGGCTTTGATGTACCCGGAGCAACAGTACTAATGGAAGAAAATACCACTTACTATGAATTTGATGAAATGGAATTGACCGGATTTTCCCGCCTTGTAATCTACCATCCAGGAGATGTCAATGTAACTGCAGTAGTTCACAAGTTTATTGGGGATAAGAGCGGGCAATTTCACATCCGCCGAGATCAGAAACTCTTTGTGGAATATGTAGAATCGGAGACGAACAAAGCAGAAGCGCCCTGTAGCTACAGGATCGATGTTGGCGCTGAAATTATTTTACCCTCCGAGTTCAATATGCATGGCACTCGGTCAGTTTACGAAGGAATGATTGTTGGAGTACGCGACTTGTTTGTCTCATTTGGCGCCGTGGCAGATTTCTATTCAACCGCACAGACAGCCCTTATTGAAAATGGCAACTACATTGCTGTGTCGGAGCCTGGAAATATTTCCTTTGCTGTTTTGATTGTCAAGAGAGGTGGGCTTATCGAGTTCCGTAAAAACACCGGATTTCTGAGATTAAATTGTGACATTTTGAAAATAAAGTATCAAGGAGAACTGAGGATCAATCACGGTGAGGTGCTATCTACATTCGCTTGGTTGGACAGTCAAGGTATTTTCAACCTGGATACAAGAGGTTATCCAGCCGAAAAGGGGCCTGGAGCAGGAAGTAGCTTTAATAGCTCTTATGCCATCGGTCGCGGTGCGGGCCATGGAGGAAGAGGCGCACACACCGGTGGGGAAGCTTATGGTTCAGTGTATCGTCCCTTGCACCTCGGAAGTGGAGGCGGAAATGGTAGCGGGAAAGGAGGTACCGGAGGTGGCCAACTCCTCTGGGAAGTTGGAAAACGATTGGAATTGAATGGTCTTATTTCAGCCCGAGGAGGAAATGGAACAGGAAGTCACTCTGGAGGAGGAAGTGGTGGGAGTATTCTAATTAAAACAACAAATATGACCGGACATGGGGAGATTGCTGTCACTGGGGGAGATGCAACCAATGATGGAGGCGCGGGATCCGGGGGTCGAGTGGGAATACACTGTCGCTGGAGATACACATACGGTGGGAAGTTTACTGATGGCGGTGGGGTAAACCCTAGCAGCAATAGCTATAGTGCACCAGCAGGAACTGTCTACAAAGAGGAGAATTTTCGTCCTCTGGAATACCGCATTCTAAAATACAGCAAAGAAACAAACGCTACTTTCCTCAAGGTTGACCACACCTACTTACATGTTGATAATGAGGGAAGAAATGTCCCTGAGGCAACCGTCTTGATGGAAGAAGGCACAACCCATTACGAGTTTGATGAGGTAATTTTCCGTTTTGTCATTTTTTGTTGTGCAATGTACTCGTAAATAATGTTGAACAGAAGAGGAATCAGTGTTTGATCTCTCAGCAACAACAACAAGAAACTGTTTCCAAACACAGATTACCTGCGAATAGAACGACTATTCAGGGTAGGTAGTGTGAAGACATTCACCTGCATGCTTGGTATTTGCGATCAGAGAAAAGAAAAAAAGGTGTAATCGAAGAAGTTACAGGATAAAGCCGAGCACGTTTTCACTGACAAGTTCTGACTTGGCAAATTTTATTTGTCGGTGTGTCAAGAAGAACTTGTCAAGTATTTCATTGACAAGTGCACTTGTTCAAAAGCTAGCATGCTAGTTCATACACATGAGCATATGAACATTATCAATGACACTTGTCTGGTAAAAATTGCTCGCTTGTAACCGGCTTAAAGAAGAAGAGGAAGAAGAGCGAGTGTTTTAATGAAGGACGTTGGGCTCATCGCATCGATATAAATTTTATGGTCATAGGAACTGTATTCGGTTCGTTCAAATCTCATAATTTTCATGTAGGTCCTAGCAATATATTTTGCAGATGAATTTATGCGCTCTATGTCCTACATCCCTTATCCATGGCCCTACAACAGTTTGGGTGTTCGGAACGCTACATTAATTGGTCTTTGAAGGTTAGAGCGAGTTTCAATCGAGTGTCGTAAAACCAAAACCAAAGTAATTAAAAGGACAAAGACAATCCAGTAAACCAATCAAACTTGAAGTAATTACACGTAGCCGACACAAAGCGCGGGAAAATGTGCACGCGAGCCACGATTGGTTTTGGTGTTGGTTTTGCTTCTGATTGGTTGAAAAGTGGCGCGAGAACTTGAAATCAATCACTGAGTGAAGTAATGGAAAACCAAAGCAATTCGCTCATTACTTTCGACACTCAATTGAAAACCGCTCTAAATAGGTTTTTATTGATTTTCTAATCACTCAGGTTGAGCTCACAGGTTATTCAAGACTCATCGTGTACCATCCAAATGAAACCCTAGTTACTGTAATAGCTCACAAGTTTATTGGGGATAAAACCGGGCACTTTCATCTGCGAATTAATCAGACGATCTACGTAGAGGTCATTGAATCCGAAACCAACAGAACGGAAGCACCCTGCAGCTATCGGATTGACGAGGGAGCAGAAATTGTTCTTCCGGCCGAGTTCCACGTTCATGGTGTCCGATCCGAACTTTATGGTCAGATGACTGGGGTACACTTTTTATTCCTTGAAGATGGAGCTACGCTGAAGATTGCATCGACTGCACAAACTGCAATAAAAGAGAACCGCACCTTTGTTGAAATCACTCAACCAGGCAATTGTTCTTACGCCCACATAATCATCAAACAAGGTGGTCTGTTGGACCTTGTGCGTAAAAATGACGTTCTTATCTCCGTGACGTCATCCTTGTTCGAAGTCTTGCACAAAGGAACAGTAAAAGTCAATCATGGAATATTCTATTCCACATTTGCTGAGGTTGAAACTAAAGGTGTGGTGATGCTAGATGGTGCTGGTCACAAGCCTGGCACTGGTCCGGGTGCAGGATCGGCCAGTTCGGGGAACACAGGGTCTGGTGGCGGCTTCGGAGGTCAAGGGGGGACTACTCATAATAAGCACAGTGGTGGTGGCGCTTATGGATCTGTCTATAAACCATTGTCTCTTGGTAGTGGAGGTGGAAAGGCAAATGGAAGCAGCGGAGCAGGTCAGTTCTATTTCGGATCCCAATGACAACATTTTCCAACTGAGTAAATGGTGAACAAGGAATTCAGTTTGCATAATTTCCGCAAGGATGAAAGACAAACCGTTTAATCCTTGATTTGCACTACACTTTTCTAACAACAACAACAACAACAACAATATCTTTTCCCACCGCACGTAAATAGAGAACCATGAAAAAAAAAAGTAAAAATAATAATAATGATAATAATAATAATAATAATAATAATAATAATAATAATAATAAGCAAGGTACAGTGTTCCCTAGAAAAAAACTAAAAAGCTAACCTAGCTTGGAGGCAAAATAAAGAACTAAGTATAATAAAGGGGAAAAATAATGGGGAAAAATGATTCGCCTCGTTCATATTTTAGCCGTTGAAGGTGCTAAACAGTCGACCAATTTTCTTGGAGCTGATAATTTGTTCAACAAACTTCGCGTTGGGTAGCAATTTTAAACTTCTTTTCAAAACTCTCTGTTGTGAGATAAACGTTTCACGCTGTTAATTTCATTTATTACTATTTTTTATTGCTCATGACATCAGGGGGAGGCGCCTTAAGGTGGCAAGTTGGCAAATATCTTCATCTTGACGGCCTCATTTCATCCCAAGGAAAGAGCGGAAGTGGTGATTCTGGGGGAGGTAGTGGGGGCAGTGTTCTCGTCGAGACAACTAATATTACTGGGCATGGTGAGATTAATGTAAATGGAGGAGGAAGTAGTAATCATGGCGGAGCGGGAGCTGGTGGCAGGATTGCTGTTCATGTTGATTTCCAGAATAATTTTGGTGGTATGTTATTAATAGACCTTTTTCGCTTGTACATTTTGTTTTTCCAATGCAAATCATGTGATAATACTCAGGAGGATTGATCCTTTGTTTTGCTCATTAAAAAGAGCGCATGCAAGCATGATTATGTCTGCATGCACTCTTTTTAATGAACAAAAGAATGGACCAAACCTCACGAGTATTATCACATGATCTGTATTGGGAAAACAAAATGTACAAGCGAAAAAGGTATATTGTTTCTACTTTTTTTTATAGACTAAGGGCTGAATTCATATATGGCTGCCCATCAATTATTTTTTTGTCCTTGTGCTGAGAAGGCCAACCAGCTTCGCTTCCGTGGACAAAATACAAAAAAAAAAAGGTTGCCTTAGAGCGAGGCCAGTTGGTCTCATTAGCACGGAGACAAAAGAATACTTCTTTGATCGCCATTTATGTATTGTTTTAAAAAGGAGCAGCAGTGTTTTGACCCGATAAAACACTTGCTGCAAGTTTTTTGAACGGCTTTAAAAACATTGCCCCAAAAGCGTCTCCCTCGGGAGTCCGAACAAAGGTTCAAAATGTGATAGGTAGATATCAGCATACAAGAAAAACAAGCAGGGCCTCATTACTAGTCTTTATATAAAGAATTCTAATGAGGAGTGTTTTACCGGGTTTAAATCTCATGCACGTGACGTTTTATCGATGTTTTGATAGGTTGTTAGGTTGTCTGTCTCCTCTTCAAAGCGAGTCTAAGTGCGAAGTTGTACTTCGCATATGAATGAAAACTAAAGCCGTGTTCACATTACGCCTAGATTATGATCGAATTATAATCGAATTAAATATGAAATGGGTTCACATCAACTAATTGCAGTCCCTGATTGTAACTGGATTATAATTACTTCCGAAACAACCTCAAAGGGGTTGTTTGAAGTAATTACAATGCGTAATTGAACAGAATGGCGAGCACGTGGTGGTATGAGCAGACGAAACTTCTAATCGCTTTATGGAGCGAAGATCTGGATTTGTCTTCTTCTATTCTCGGAAGCTATCCATGGTTCTCTCCTCGCTGATGATGGTGATTATAATCGTGGCAGTTACGCGATACGGCGCCATTTTGTCTCACACTGCGAGGTTACCCTGCGTATTGTAGATGTGAACAGAACCATAATTGAATAAAATTTAATGGATAATGAAAGCCTGATAAATACTTCAGTTGATCATAATCAACGTTGCGAGTGAACAAGGCTTAATTTTCATAAGCAAAACTTCGCACTTATTAGATGCAAGTCGATTGTTGCTCATAATTCGTGTCTTGGAATACAGACAATTGAAGTGTCCTCTTAACTCTGCTCCTCGAGGATACTTAAATAGCTGCATTTACCCTTACGTAAAATATAAACTTTTACCGTATCAGTATTACTACAAATAGGTAGCAAATGCTGAGACTTTGGGCTATGTCACGTTATTGAAGGGTGTTTCGGGAAAATCTTTAGTTAATCACGAGTTTAAAACAACTCGAAAATGGTAATGTGGAATTCCTGTACTGATAAAATTATCGTTACACCACAAACGGGATGATTCTGAGCAAAAACTACCTTTATCCAGGCGATCTCTCATAATGTGAGAGAATATTTAACACATATTAAATGAAAGGTGTTACAATTGAACCCACTGGGAACTCGGAAGGGTAACTGAGTGGGTAACTCAGTGGGTTCAATTGTAACACCTTTCACTTAATATGTGATTTCTCATAAACTTGAAAAACGTCGGTCCAACTTTTTTCAAGATTACCGAATGTAATCCGTTTTCAATCTTGTCCATCTGTGTCCATCCTTTCGTCTCTTTCCTTTTGCAGTATTTTTTCATGTTGTTCAACAGTTTTAAGTGGTTATTGGGCATTCTGGGAGTCATGAAATTATAGCATTTTGCGTGACATTGCCCTTTTAACGGGATCCTTCATATTAGATGTCAAACTAGGACGTGCCTCTAGTTACGAGTATTTTTGGCGAGTGGATTTTGTTGGCACCTTCTTGAACAAACCACTCCAAGCGAGTGCTTTACTTAATTGAAGTTATAAAATTAAGTTGTTTTTTCATCAATTTGTTCTCAGGTAAATTCCGTTCTGTTGGTGGTAGTGTTTTTGGTTACCCAGACAGCGGAGGGGCGGCAGGAGCGGTGTACAAGTACGAAGGTCGCCGCGGCCCACAGGACCGTGAACTCAAAGGTAACCGGGATGCTAACTTAACCTCCTTCAAGCCGGAGCATGCGAAGGTCAAGGTCGATAATGAGAACAACAATGTAGCAACACCAACGGTTATCATGGAGAACCAAACAGTATTTTACGAGTTTGATGAGATGCAAGTTGAAGGTAAAATTTGCGAGAGCATTGATATAAATTCTTACTGAGAGTATCGGACTATATACGGGAAAGGAGGTCGGGAGTTAAATACTAGCTGTTCCAGTACTCAGGGTCTCAAAAGAAATGAGGATAAGGTGCTGTCTTTGTATTGTCATCTAACAGAGGAGTAAAAACTAAACGGCCCTTTCCAAACACTTTCTAATTTTGTAACTTTGGTGGGTTGTTATTAGGTATTCCACTCGTTATTGGCAAGTGACGTCCGGGGGTAATGATGTGACTTATTAATACGTCGTTATAAAGCACCTTTGAATATACGACAAACTAGTTAACCACCGTAGAAAGGATTTGTAAGCTGACGTTTCGAGTGTTAGCTTTTCGTCACCGCTCGAAACGCCAATTCGCAAGTCTTCCTTAGGGCCGATTTACACGGTACGATTTTTGCCGCATGAGAGAAACTTAAGACAGGCCTACGACATGACTTACGATTGTCGTTTACGTCAGAAGAAATGTCGTAGCATTTTAAAACATGTTTTAAAGGGCTGCGACAATAATAATTTATAAGTCTTGTTGTACTGAGGCCTGTCGTAAGCTTGTCGCATGCGACAAAAATTGTACCGTGTAAATCGGCGCTTCCGATGGTTAATTTGGCAAACAACCCCTTCATTTGTATAATCTAGTTGAAAGTGCACTATACAAAGCGACTTTCTTGTGTACCAAACAGCATGTTATCCGGTATTTTTAGAGAGAAAAGCAGATTGGAACTACTTACATCTAAAGTTTTTAAGACAAACCGATAGTAACCCAACAAATTACTAAGATCAAGATCACTAAAAAGAAATTCACTACTTGCACAAATCCCATAATACACCTCTGTTACTCCCCCATCCCCCCCCCCCCCCCACCCAAAAAAAAGGGATTGCGTAGGCATTGTTTTCGATTTCTCTTGGGACATCCTCAAGTCCCAGGTGAAATTGCAAACAAAGATTATGCAATTTTTTCTTTTTTTTGGGGGGGGGGGGAAGGTTAAAAGACGGGTATTATGGGATTTGTGCAAGTATTTAATAAACTAATAATGAGCTTGGGTTTAATGAGCCTGGGCACTAGTCCTTATTCCCTTGTACATACAACTCACCTGTCGAATTAGGAGATTTGGTCCTTTGTTTTGTTCATTAAAAAGAGTGCATGCAGACATATTCATGCTTGCACGCACTTCCTTTTATGAGCAAGACAAAGGATGAAATCTCCCGAGTGCTATCACATTATCTGTATTGGGAAAACAGCATTCTTTCGGGTTAATTTGAAATGGGAAGTTAGATGTGCAAATATGCTAACAGAAATAGGGCAGATTTGCGAGAGCATGATTTCCTGCCGGATCCAGACACCACGCAGTCGCAGTGAAGACTTATTTAATATTTTTTTATCCGTTAGAGACAAATAATTGATTGATTCAAGACAAACAGGAAACCAGACGCCCTTCATTTGGGGAGAGCAGCCGGAGGAAGCTTGTGATTCTTCTAGAGTTTTGCAGTCAAGGGGCGGGAAAAAGGCATCTTTTCAAATGAGGATTGTTGTTTTTTCCTTTAATCTTGAGATGAATCTTTTGATTTTCTGACAGGGCACTCCACGGTCACTTTCTATCATCCGCAAAATGCACTAAATGTGACTGTCATTGCCCACGAGGTCACCGGAGATAAAACAGGAATAATCAAACTAATGGCTCGACAGCGCTTGTTTGTATTTGTGGTAGAGTCCACTCACACGTACATGGACGCTCCGTGCAGCTTCCATGTGGAAGACTACGCCGAGATTGTGTTCCCTACTGAAGTAATTCTCCGAGGGGAAAGTTCCACCATCAACGGGCGAATGACCGGAGTGGAAAAGCTTGTCATCGAACGCAGTGGCTTGGTGGAATTTGGTGGAACTGCACATACTGCTAAACTGCCCGAGGAATCTGAATGGCTTGCTGATAATCCTTTTGATCCATTCACACCCGGTCTTATCGTCCTTCCACTGTTGGTCATTACAAATTCTGGCTTGGTTAGAATAAAACTGACACCTGTCAAGGCTGTGTTGGATATTGCGGATACGTCAGTGAAAAAAGGTTACTGTGTTTCCATGTTAACTTGATCACTGGATTGAGCCGTGTTATAAATCTGTGTTTAATTTTAGCCAGCCACCACGTGTCGAGGGTTTTTAGGGAAATCACGTGATGACAATGACGACGGCTGGAAATTAAAGCCCGAGCCTCACAACAATAACAATGGGTCAACTTTATTTAGCGCTGTGGTGCTATATATTTTAAACCAAATCAACTCAACTCATAGTAAATCGTAGGTTGCATGGTTTTTAAGGAGAGGGGAAAGCTGGAGTTCCCGGAGAGCCACCATGACGGCATATGAACCCACATGTCCCACCAAATCTGGGAGTCGAACCCAGGCCGCGTTGGGGGGAGGCGAGTGCTCTCATCACTGCGCTATCTCTGCTACCCGGCAAGAAATATTTGTGAACTCACAATTCCAGTGTTAGCACCTCGTCGTGGGGATTAGGCGAACAATTAATTGGTTTATTGAACGGTAGCAACGACTTTTCATGATCTGCACTTGCGTTTTACACTTTACGCCATTTGATTGTTGCTTTTTACTACTTAACATCCACTTGAAATTACCAAAGTGTAGGTTTTGCATATAACTGGAGAACACGACAGTGAATCGTACATTTTCATCTCCATTTCTTATTAATTCCTATCCAATACGGAATAATGTAATATAGCTATATTTTTGCTTATGTTTAGTACAGAGTGAAGTTGGCGTTAGTTTGGCCCTGTCGCCTTTGTTCATATTGCTTTTTAAATGTGTACTGCAAACGATCCTTATTTTTCTCCTTCTTATTGTTCGTCAGGAGGCCAACTCATCCTTGCTACAAACTACGTGACCATGAAAGGAGACAACGTCATTGTGGAGGGTGGGGCACTGATTGACTTGTCTGGCTTTGGTTATCCACGCGGAAGTGGTCCAGGCAGTGGTTCCGGAAGTACTGGTGGCAGTTACGCCTCGCCTGGTGGACGAGCTAGCTCGGGTACGCAGTATGGATCTGCCTATTGGCCTGACGAACCCGGAAGCGGTGGAGGATATGGCGCAGGGGGTGGACTGTTGTATATTGCAACTGGAAGTAACGTGGTCGTGGAAGGAACGATAAAATCTAATGGCATTGGATCATCGTCGAGTTCAAATGGAGGTGGAAGCGGAGGCGCTGTTATTGTGAACACTTTGTTCCTAAAAGGCTATGGAACAATTGAGTGTCACGGAGGTTTGTGTTGAAAGACACATTCATTAGGGACGTTTCTAATTGATGGTCAAAAGTAATATCGAGATCGTTTGATTTTTTATTAATACGCTTTGTGATTAGTTCTCAAACTTGCAATTGTGCCACATTTTCCTCCGATCGGAGGCGGGAGCAAAGTTAAACCAATGTGGATATCACTCCATTGGGCGTGCAGGCTGCTCGTATTTGCTTTGCTAGGAACAGGTAACTAGGAACGATGAAAAAATGGTTATTCTTATTTTAGCTAACAGTATTTAGCCATATCGGCATACATTCGAAAGACATTCGAGATATTCCGCCTCGTGTTTACGGCAAACGGAAGGCCAACGTTTGAGTTTTCCCAAAAAGGCAAAGGAAATTGTTTGATCGTGGCACATTTTCTGCCTGTTATCTACAGATGTCGAGCAATTTCTCATAAAAAGGCAAAATTACAGCAAGACAGTTTTCGTATGCTTCCATGACAGGGAGCCGTTTGCTGTTCCACGTAAACGCATTGCTAATTCTTTCTAATTTTTGCGTCAGTGACGTAATCGGAGACATCGCTCATTGAGTGTCAAAGTGGATAATACTTGTCCGCGGAGGCAGCTCTTTATTTATTTGGTCTGAGAGAACGTCCACGTGTGCCCAGTATTGCAGCTAATTAGATGCACACCGCCCCATTTTGACATTCAACGCGAAGTTTTCCTTGGGGAGAATGTAGCTGTTAATCTGTTAGCATTTGGGGGACATTTTATGACGTCAATTGTCTGTATTCCGAGACACTAGTGATGTTGAAGTTGGGGAAAAAAGCGAGAGGACATTTCGTTTCGCTTATGGAGATGTGCATGCACCTAATTAGGGGTAATCCTAGGCATATCTTGGTTCATCGGTTACAGTTTTTCGGTTTCTAGTTGCAACTGTTGCTTTGCAACTGTTTTGTGTAAATAAAGAGGTTACTGAGAAAAATGTACTAGAGGTTTCCGTTAACACGGGCACCCAAAAATGAGTCCGAGAAATCAGTTGGTCCAAATTCATATGTTAAATATCGTATCTTGATAGGTCCCAGCGACGAGGGAGCTGGCTCAGGGGGACGCATAGCAGTGTACCTTACAGAGTACTTCATCTTTGGAGGTGTTTTGAGTGCCCTAGGGGGAACAAGCGATAGAAATCACCATGGAAGTCCAGGAACAGTTTTTGTCAATGTGACCGTGGGTGAAGAGCCTTACCGAATGTTGCAGATTGATAGCTATAACAGAGGTGATCTTCCTGTCACACTAGCAGAATCAAGCACTACGGTATATGAATTTGAAAGAATTCATCTTGTGCGAAAGGGGACATTAACTATGAAGCAGGTATCTGAAAAGATTTATTCCACAAGCGAGCGCGGTGTTGAATAGCCAACGAGGTCTGAAGCGCCGACTAAGCTTCAGCCAATCACTTAGGGTGGGCATGCTAATGTCTCAAAATCCTCCGTGAATTGAAGTCCCTTCTTATGCAAGCTGCTGGCAGGGGAGGAGGGTTTTGAATTCGCAGTGGTAAAGGCTCTCCCCTTTAAACATTGTGTCCCGGGATCGATTAGTGTACTCGACGCACGGTGTGGGTTGAGTTTTGGTTTATCTCAGCCCGGTAGCACACTTTTCCATTCGCATTAAAATCCCGCCGGCTTGCTTTAATTTGACATGATTTGATTTGATTTAAGGTCGGTGCCTACTAATTCAGAGGTATTTTTGCGCGGTTTACTGAATATGCGGGAAAAGCAGATCTTAACAAGTGTTATTGAAATCCAAAAAGAAATTTGGGGGTAACCACGCATTTTTCGAAGATAATTAATCAACAATATTTGTAAAAAGCTTCAAAATACAAAGCAATGGATGGACTCCTATTCCAAATTGAACCTTAATTATCTCTGAAAAATGAATGGTTACCGCCAATTTTCTTTTTGGATACCAAGAGCACTTGCTAAGTTCTGCTTATTCCGTACAGTTTTTGAACCGCGCAAAAATATCCCGGTATAATAAGCGCCACCCATAGGAAATCCGAGTATCTTGAGATGCGCTGAACGTATGCGCAATAACAATAGTAGGCACCGTCCTTAAATCTCCCCATTTAGTAAAGCACTTTCCGTGGTTCTATAAGCTAGAGACTTGGATATTTAAGTAATATATTATTATTGAAAGTTTCCTTCTGCTTTGTTTGAGAAACTGTGCTGATACCATTTTGTTACTAAGTCCCCATACTGTTAAAATAGCTTGTTCCTATCCATACGTAGGTTTAATTTTCCTTGTACTAGTTTAAATGTTTTCCCGCCATTTATTTTACTATGTCGGGGTCCAACTGGAAAGCCTTCGGCCACTGCACACATGAAATCTCATCTACCTTACATTTCTTTGTTTGCGACGTATTTTGTTTATGTACATTATTGTTCACAGTGTGAATTAATAAAGAAATCAAATCAATCAAAGTGAAAACCAAGATTAAGAGTGCTTGGTACGCGCCAAGCGACGTATACGAATAGTTTATTAATTAATGATCTGATAAACAGCGCATTTTTTTGCAAGGTCTGTGTGTCGACGAGCTATTTTCAATTACTACTATTAATATGGTAAATAAATTTCTTAGGTTTCTGGACAGGTCGTTGAAATGTTTATCACAAGAGCAACTGGCGACAAAACGGGCACATTACGTGCGTTACCAAGTACCCGGATGTATGTAGAGACACACAGCATTCGCTCCGATGCTCCTGTTAACTTCCATATTGACACAGGAGGGAAAATTCTTCTTCCGGTTCGTACTTCGCTACGCGGCACCGGTTCTCCGGCATTGACAGCAGATGGTGAAATTCATGGCATCGAGTGGTTGAAAATCTTTAATAATGTGAATGCTATTCTCAGTGAGAAAGGCGCATCGGCTTGTGTTACATGCAACGCTACTTCCAAAACCCCTTACGTGGGCCATTACTGGTTTAAGAAGCTTCAAATTTCTCTTGGTGGGATACTTAACATTCAAAGCTCAACGCAGATTGTATCAGCAAGAGCAGTAAATCTTCACTTGTTTGAGGCCGCCCTGGAATACACTGGCTCTGTAAAAGCAGATGCTGTAAAGATATTCACGGATTATTTCAGTATCGAGTTTGACGCCACCGCCGATGGTTCGGGTCTCGGTTGGAATGCTGGACAGGGGCCTGGAAGTAGAACGAGCTGTTCCTCTGTAGCAGGGGCTGGCCACGTTGGAATCGGAGGAAGCGGATATTGGAGTGGATGTGGCTCCTGTTCTAGCAATGGAGGTATGCTAGTATTTGCCTTACCTTGCGCACATGCATATATAATAATTATCTATGGTGAAGTAGCATTCGCATGGTACCTACTCAAAAGCAGTTTTGCATCGTTAAAAATTTTTTGGAGGACCTTGCCAGGGTGGCAGTGGCGCGAATTGCACTCTTGCAGTCACCATTATCATGATCCGTGGAATATACAGAAGGCACTTATGATAAATAGATCGCCACACCTGGCACTTCGTGCCCTACTCTTGCATAGTTGCCGCAGAGCTTCCCAAAAGACGTTCCTTCAAGGCCTGGAAAAGTTCATAAACAATTGAACGGAATATTTGGCTGGCTACTGGTCTGTGCAAATCGTTTATTGCGATTTTCATAATTCCGCAGAATCCGCTCACATTCAACACCATGCACCGAACTTCCTCTTGGCTTCCGTCAATCGAGTAAAAACGAAACTATTGAGTTTCGTACCCTGTGAACCAAAGATGTTGATCGGTCGTCCGTTTTAGAGTAAACATTCAAAAAATGTCACGCACCAAGTAGTAACGCACTGACCATTACTTGGCTGATTTCTCAGAATCTGTTGCTCCATAACCTTCAATCCCTTTTGTATCAGCTGAGAATCGTCAACAGTTGTCTTACCAACAATAGTATTAAATGAACGAGGTTAGTGCGGGACCTTTGGGGTGGTCTCGGGTCATCTCTCAGCTTCTTTCGGCTTGACTTTGGAACTTTGATTGATAGAAGCCAAACCGCAGTTTGGCAGTTGCCACTTGAAGAATTGTGAAAAGCGCAGATGTTGCTTATGTCTAGAAATGTTCCTAATTAGATGCACGCCCAATTTTGACATCCAAAAGTGTGCAAAGATTTATGAAAATCACTTAATTTCTTTCATTTCAGGAACTTCTTACGAACACGCTTGTACTGCTGAACTGGCTGGAAGTGGTGGTGGTGTAAGTTCTGCTTCTGGTGGAGGGGTTTTACATGTTAATGTGGAGAAACTCTTCGAGCTTGACGGATGGATGAAAGCAAATGGAATAAATGGGGATTCTGGTGGAGGTGGGGCTAGCGGTGGAACTGTGCGAGCTGTTGGGAGACATTTTGAAGGTGAGTTAGAAATTTCACTTAATAATAAGTGGTCAGAGGAGAGGTCTTTTTGGAAGTTATTCAAAGGAAGTCCTACTAGTAAAGGAAAAAAATGCATCAAACATGTGAAGAATTGACCTCGTAGACATAGTTACCCATTCTCAAAAATTGTAAAGCAGTTCTCGCTCGTTTGCTCTTTAGGGCACGGCCACGTTGCTGTCAAGGGAGGAACAGGTAGCTCCCGTTCTGAATGTTGCAGTTCATACTGTTTGTCGCATCGGTACTACTATGGTGGTGGGGGAGGTGGGGGACACCTCGGTCTGTTTTCTCCCGATCACATTAGACGAGACATCTTACGGAACAGAGATATATCCGGTGGTGCGTCAGGAGGAGGTAATGCCGGTCGTGGTGGCAACGGGCAAATTTGTTTGGACGATCTCCACTGTAGTGGTCACGGAACATTTTCAAGTCAACAAAGGACATGCGCGTGTGATGCAGGATATTATGGCGTGAATTGCGCGTACAAGTGTGACGCATCGATCACTTGTCTTGGTAACGGACAATGCTCTGCTAGTGGGGGATGCTTCTGTGATCCTGGTTACGTCGGATATCGATGCGAACATCGCTGTAACGCAACGCGTGATTGTCATAGTAACGGTAGGTGTAGCGTGACGGGAAAGTGCGTATGCGACCCTTGTTTCACCGGAGATGACTGCAAGTTTGAGTGTTCTGGAAATGGAGACTGTATCGTAAAAAGGTGCAAATGCAATGCATGCTACATT
>NC_090890.1:45914730-45948872 GCF_036669925.1 Montipora capricornis | reverse complement strand
CGTGTGATTACTTATTAATAAGATTACATGACTGTTAAGCGAGACGAAACGCACACCTATCACGCAACCAGGAAAAAATTGCGCCATCCAGGGCGCGCGCTTGATTGAAAATAAATATGTGTATTGGTTCTGACTCAAACCCTATTGTTTATTAGCCAATCTTAATCCAGAACTTCGATGTGTAATTTTCACTGGTAATTACACACTTTTTGCGTGAGTAAATTGTTCATGTCATGTTACTTAAGAGCTCGTAATTAAAAACATCACAAGGACTAAAAACGTAACCCAAGAACAGTCGAACCCCTCTGCCAGCGTAAGGTTAGAAACTCCCAGTGATTCGTTCCCGTCAAGGATCTAATGCTGGGTTTTTTCTTTTCCAGCGACATCGCGAGCTGCAAATCTGACACGAGCATCAATTCCCCTGAGTATTCTACCTTGAAGTTGACCGGAGGAAAAGACCTTCTCCTTGTGAACCTCCTGGTACTCGATGGAAAATACTTGATTTTTCCTGACATGTAAAATTGACGAGCCATCGCCAAGCACAGTTACAAACCGGAAACTAGAGGGACGCTTGCCTAATTGTAAGTCTGCAATCTGGAAAACAGCCTGTCCGAAACAGACACCAACCATTAAGGCTTAGAATATGGGATTTCACACTAGTATTCAAACGTCTTTTTTGTTTTGCCTACTTAGTAATATAGTAAACATAAATGATGTCAACCGAGCAAAATTGCAGCATCAAAAATTCAATACATTGCACACCTTTTGACTTTTTTTCTTCACTTATAGGTCAAGGAACAAGCTGTTGTTTTGATTTCGTTTTCAAGAAGGGCCGACAGACACTATTTAACAAAACTACACCGCTTCCCTGAGGATCATTTGCGGGGGGCACTTAAGAACCCACGCCTCATTTCAAACTTCAGCTTTTGTAACTACAATGTTTTGCCGTTCCAGAAAATAACTTTTAATGCCGTACCTCTCCTTGAAGCATAAGCCTCATCAAACCCAAAATCCGCGTCATTCCTCCTCTGTGGCATTCGCCCTCGTAGTCTTGGGGTGCCTCTCATCCAGGAGGAAAACTTTTGGGTGAGATTAGCATGCTGGTTGTCAATATACAACCGTCTGTATAAATAATCCCCCCCGGACCTCTTCAACGTACACAGTACCAGAACCTCCATGCTGCGCTCCGTCCCGCTCCAACACCCAGCCCAATGCAATGAAGTCTCCTCTATATTCATCTTTGATTTCACATGAACAGCAATTCTCCCGCCAGATCCACTTCCAAACCGGAAGCTGAACTGTGGGAGTTCCCAGGTCCTTCCCCCGCTGGCAGATATAGAGCCGTGACCACGTAGGTATCCGCTGTAATCCCACATCATCCCGCCGCTTCCAGCTCCACTTCCTATGCAGTGGAGGATCAACGTTAAGTGATACAACAAAACAGTGACCACATTAGCTTGATTATTCTGTTACTCTAGGAATAAGCAATTAAAGCACATGAACATTTTTACAGCAGCGGTTTTAAATTACAACTAATTTACAATTCATGCCACAAAAAAATGAAGACCTGAATTGACAAGTTATACTGACCCTGAACTGCCATGGCGCGTTTGTCTGAATCCAAATTACCAATACCTGTCCTAACCGGAAGGCAAAGCCACCACCCCACAACCACACGCACCCGGAACAAAACCGCCACCTCTAGCTGCCAGCCAACAACCAATCCGATCCCTGCAACCCACGCTCTAGCACCCGGTTATCACCGGCTCATACCGTATCCTACTTCCTCTGCCCGCCTTCCTCTCTCCCCCGCCCTCTCCTTCCGCCACGAGCTACTATCTAACTCTACTCCGTCTCCCTCCTTCACAGCTACTCCGTCTCCTCCGGGCGTTCCCGTGTCCCGCTCCAGATCCCCCTGAGATGAACTCTCTTTTTTCCCTGATCCTCGCGTTTGATTTTTTTTATCGAACCCTCTTCCGGAGGCATAGTCGAGCGTTGAGCAATCTTAGGTTCAAGTAAAAATCCAAGTGGCTTCAATTTCGCACAGACATTCTGCTTTGGAAATCGAAATCTAAGCTGTGAACTTTATTATCCTGAAGAAGAACAAAATAATAGTTATTGTTATCTTTCCTTAGTCCAAAATAACGCATGTTTGATGGATGGGCTAAAGGCATTGAATCTCGTACGTTTTACCTCTATCTCAGTTTTTATATTTTCAAACGAACGCTTGCATTTTCTTTTTGTTATTCTTTTTCTTCCCTTTAATATTTTCACACACAGAAACGCATAAAGTTAACAACATGAGTAAAACCAAGCCAAGGCTTGAATTGCCTAACTGGTCAGGATACGTGAAACAAGAAATAATTTAGCATAAATGATCGGCACAAAGAATGTTAGGACATTCGCAATGATCGACTTCACACACAGTTTACACCTGACTAATCCACCCACGTTCGCAAAAAAATAAAATTGATGAAGAAGTGAGATTATTTTGTAAACAGTTCTAAAAGTGATTCTAATGCCCTAAGGTAGAACTTGACTGTCTCAATGATAATTCAGATCACTAGACAACTCCACTGGCCCAGAATAAGAAATTATCTTCTACGGAATCGTTTTCACATGAACTTCAACAGGAGCCATGTTGTGTGTTGCCACAACCAAAGAAATGGCGGCAAATGATGATTTAGCCAAACCAGCCGTATCCTCCGAGAACATTTGACATTCTAATTTTTTATGCACAGACTTTATTTTGTGTTTCAGTAACCCATATATGGCTGCTGGTTCGACACTGATTGAAAACGCTTCATTCCTTTTTTTCGACTAATATGATTTAATCGGAGTTTTTCCAGGCTCGGGGCGTCAAACCAATGCGACCCTTTCGCATAGGGCCGTTGTTTTGCTGCGTAAGCCTGGTTAGCGCTAACCGGTTTGGTTCAGCAGGTAAAGTAAAACCCATAGGTTACCATGGTATTTAAAGCTGGTTAGCGCTAACCATGCTTCGAGCAACCACGAGGCCCATCATCGCTACTTACTAAATTCTTCGGTCGTGCTCTTTCATCTCCATCACCACAAAAGTGCTGTTATTTTTCGATCGCTATTCTTTTGCTAACCGTTCGTGATTTGCTCCTGATAACTGGCCAAGCGTCGGTTTCAACACGTCAAATACAGGAGGATAGAATGACCACAGCACTATTGATGTTTTTGCGTATGTTTCTTTCTCATCAGGGCTTTATGGGCATATTTCTTGCGGGTCGTACGTGTGACGTGTGCTCACCGGCAGTCAGTAGAAATATCCAGAACTTAGGCAAAATGTGAACCATTTTTTGTCTATCACTACCACGAAAAGGTGAAAAAATGCTAATGCCATGAAAAGGAAGGGCTTATAATTATTATTATATATATATATTAATATTTATACACTATACGCAGAAGACTAACGATGAAAACGAACTCCCATGGGAGGTGTTGTAGTGTATCACCACTGCTTAACCGTGCTGGCAAATTCAAGTGTTGAGATAAGCTGGAATGTGCCAAAACTATCAATAAGAATCGCATTGTTTTCTCAGCTGCGGTGCTCCAGCAGGTGTGAGCGTAAAACCCTATCTTTAATTGTGCGTTCGATAAGACCACATAAAAGTTGCTAGCACTTGATCAGGCGACCATTCCATTCACACGCTACGTCACCGCTGCCCAAACAATTGTTGCACAGGACGTCGCCATAATTGCATTTGAATCTTTGTCAAGAATAAAATTTTGCATGAGTCCTTGTATCATGGTGTACACTGATCTTCTAATGAATATATCTGCTTTGACGGTCTGGTTAGCCGTGCCACGTGGCTCACGCCCAGTTTCCTATCCAGCAGCACCTATTGCACCTTAATGCACGGTCATGTTCAACAGGCTTGCCATACTGGTAACGAATGAGCCGTGCAGCCTTTCCTCATAAGAATGAATTTGGGCTCGCAATGTGTCACGAACTCATCCCAAGCTTTCCATTTGACAGTCACATAATTTTGGTCCCCCCCCACGTTTCACTTTCCTCCTCTTGTTATCACTTTCTGCAGGTTGTGTGTGAGGTGTACTTGATGTTTTCGCCTGGTGACGTCTTTAAGATCACACGCTGTCCACCGGGGCGTCCTCCAGCGTACTAACGTCGGCGGTACCTTGATATGGAGCACGGTCATCCTTGATGCCTTTCCGCTATTCGCGCCGATAGCAGTGTATACATCCTGCCAAGGATAGCTTGTTTCTCAGTCCGGCAAATACAGTTGCAATTGGCTACCCCCTGAATCCTCCGCCAGAGTTGCCACCATCTCCTGCACCGCGCATAGTAGCAGTAATCAAGCCGTGCCCGCTGAATCTCCCACTCTTGATCCAAACGCTTCCGCCTCCGCTGCCACCTCCAGCATTCGCTCCACTGGAAGCATCTTGTCCTTCAGTCGTGCTGGCGCCATCGATGTACAGCTCATCTCCTATTTCCATGGTAATGAGCCCCCCTGCTTTACCACCGTCCCTATTTCCTTGGCAACCAGCGGTGCCATAATGATCAGGTGTAACAAATGCTTCCATGGGCTGCGAGCTCGTTTATTTCCAGTATGACCTACAGAAACAACCCAAAATGTATTCGTTTCAACAACGCCGACATTTGATGATGCCATTTACAATAGCGACCGTGAAGCAAGCATACGGTTAAGCAAAATACGCATTCTCAGTGGAATCTCATCATTGGTACTCTTTAATAGCAAAAAGGACACTAATAAACAACTCGTTCTTGCGCCAGCATATGTAGCTCCGTCCTTATTAATTATTAGTGTTCTGTACCTAACTTGCATAATACTCATTCTGTGATTTGACACAAAATACGCATTAGGGAAATAGGGTGTTTTTCCAACTCACGTGATCAGTAACCTTGTTTTTTCCACCGAAAAAAAGGATCCATTCCATGATAAAAGAGCTCAATTCCCGTAAGATAAGTTGGGGACACCAACATGGCCACCGTGACGTCACGTGAAAGCACTCTATAGCTGAACTGTATTGAGATTTACAGGGTTAACTATCTGACCTGCTGTCATGCTGGTTAATCACTAATACACGTTTTCTGCATACAGTTTATGGGTCTACAGCCCTATTAAAAAGCTTCTTCGATGCATCCACCTTTGTCAGATGAAAGAGACAGAGCAAAACAACAGAGAGTAATCTAAATCTATGAACATCCGAATGGCATCGAACCGGAAATGAGATGTTTTCCTTTTTAAGTTGTTTTTAACACTACCCACACTTTTCATTATGACAGACGCTTAGTTTCGTGGTATGTGAAATGTTTACTTTCGTCAAATTACACAACGGAGCAACATCCTATCCCTCCCTTCAATTATCTTTATGGAATCTGCAAAGAATCTACCAGAGTGTTGACCACCTGCAACCCGGGTTACTTTCTTCAGGGAGGAAGAGAGAGGACCCTGGGAACGAGGTTGAAGCACGGGAGAACGTATCCAAACCGTGACTTTTCCGAGCCCACAATATAATGTCTATGGTGCTACAATAATCAACAATGCTACTAATAATTGCCATAATTAAAACATACCTTTTCCACCTTTGCTACCATAACTTCCACCGGATCCTCTACAGGAACTTGGAAGGGCCGAAGGGTCGTAAGAACTTGGGCGATCTTTTCCAGATGCGGTAATCGTGCTACCGGTTTCAAGAAGAAGAGATGTAATGCTAACGCGATAAGTATCAGCGACGATAACGGAGCCATACTTCATGTGCACTAGACCAACTTCGCACTGCATTCCACGGAAATCAGGGAAAAATACCTCAGAACCATCTTGAATCTCAAACGTGGCCAGTACAAAGGTCCCTGGTGCTGCAACAGTGGTTGTTCCATTATGTATGTCAGCCGAATGAGCGTGCGAATGAAATCTTGACTTCAACCGCTTGGTCCGAATAAATGCGTGACCTCAATCATTCGTCCATCGAGTGTAAAAGATGAATCACCTGGTATTTGTCCTGTACTCTTTGCTCCATCACCGATAACGTACAGTGAAGCAAACGAACACCATCTCGGCGTCTTGTCAACTCGCAAGTTGACTGCCGGTTTGGAGACGCTGTGCGCGGTATTGGAAGCTTCCAGGTAGATTGTTTGATTAGCACGTGAATGTAGAAGACCTGTTCGATCTCCAACAAGCGTTCCATTTTCAGGACCGATCTCTCTTGTCGTACAGCCATGTTAAGCGCCGCTCTTCGAAAGATATGAACCTCCGAAAACGCGTTGGAGGTTATGTTTATTTCATCTATTGTGACTGGATCTCGAACAGATCGCATCAAATTGTCCATTCTATTGAAAACGAAAAACATTATATTAGTAAAGGAAGTTTGTGCAGCAGGACAGAAAGATGGTCAATAGATAAGTTAGTATGCAACTGAAATATTTATATAAGCGGCCTTGTCTCCATTGAATAGAGGTGGTAAAACGTAAAACATGCTTTCATGTACTGCTTTTTAAGTGCTACGGTTGCCGAATATCTGATAAAATTCTGTGCTTTAATTGTTTCGTTTCAAATGCCTTGCAATACTTAACACCTTTGAAAAACATGTACTTTCCGTTTGCAAATATTTCCTCCTCCGTCACGAACTTTCTACGAGTGAGTTCCTTTAAGTAGATGAATGCCTCTCTCTCCTTTGCTCTGGTCATCTCTTCCTCTTCTTGTTTCCGACTGTGAACAGCTCTTACATACTTGGAATAGTCGAAATAAAAATGACTCGAAATGCAGTCTACAAATTTAGCGAGAAAGCTACAGAATTTTTACGAGGATAAACTCACTTAAAATTTGGACTAATTTCAGTCCTAACCTTAGCTGTGTAAACGGTTTTTTTGCACGAATATCTTGCAGAAACACAGTGCCGGGACCTCCGTAAGTGCCTGAAGAAGAACTTCCACCACATTCCAGGTATGTTCCCCTGTAAGTGTTAGTGTTTGGCATAGACTGCAATTCTGCCTCCCGCACCACCTCCAGCGCTTGATCCACCTCCATTCCCACCATTGACGTTCAGCTCTCCGTAACCTTTGAAGATAAAGAAAAAAAGGGTTTCAAATAGTTTACTGAATTCATGTGAAACAAAGCGACTTCATAAGACCTAGGTTTCAATGCCAGGTTCATATCTCACACGCAGACAACGTGAAGCACACATGGCAACTGTCTAGAGACTGCAATTAACAGAACTTACCAATAAACGTGTCTGTTGTAAAAAGCAAGCTTCCTCCACTTCCTCCACCGGCGCCGCCACCGGCTACAGCACTTTCGCCAGCAGTTGTTATTGTGCCATCATTGATGAGTAAGTTTCCCGCCTGTATCATGACATATCCTCCGCCGCTCCCTCCAACATTGCTTGGTCCACTCCCACCTCTGCGGCCGGAATTTTCGGTTGGTAGAGAGAGCCATAATAGGATCCTCCGGATGCACCTTGGTAACCCCCCCTCCGTTACTGGCATGTCCCGCTCCTGATCCTCCTTGAAAGTGACGATACTTCACTTGAAGGAACAGCCTGTCGCGCTTTGTTAGCACCTGCCGCGCTAACCAGTCCTCCGGTCTCTACGTCTAGGCTGGAAGTTAAAATGTCTAAGTGATGGGCTTCTAATGCCGCGTGAAATTTCACATTCAAGAAACCAACAATTATCTTCATCTCAATTCATCCTCCAGTGTCACTGAACTGCCACTGAATAGCTTGACACTGGAAAATATAAACGTCCCTGGCCGTTCATTGTCTCTTGAAGTCTTGGAGCCTTTTTGAAGTTTAACGACTCGTCTCTGCGTAATGTACAAGTTACGAAATACCACTCAGTGTTCCGTTGCACTGTAACGCGACGGCGCCATCACCAACAATAAAACAGTGGTGGCCATGACAGCCTCAGCTCCGTTATCGACTCTCAAGTTCACTGGAGTCTTAGTTGTGGTCAGTTGTGCCTCTACAACCTCAATCACTGCTTTGTGGTTTCGATAAGGTGTAACAGACCTGAAACGATCACCGTAAAGCTTAACAATGCTCAAAGTTGAAGTATTTGCCATGTTTGAGTTTGGTAAGATTCGTAACGACGCTTTGCGAACTATATGAAGTTCACTGAAGTGGTACAAGGTCTTGCTCTCATTTAGTGTGACGTAGCTTTCCCAGTTTTGCCCTTGATTGTCAATGTGTAATTGATTATAGGATAACTTATGACGGACGTCTTGGATATAAACCGTGCCTGGACCACCAGAAGATGAACTGCTGCTTGATATGCCACCGAGAGCTTGTATAATTCCACGGTACGCGTATTTGGACTTAAGATAAACGGAAACGCGACCACCAGAACCGCATCCCCCAGCACCATCTCCCCTGCCACCGTTAGCAGAGACTGTTCCTGTCCCAGAGAAGGTTGCTTCTATGGAAATGTAAACACTTCCACCGCTTCCTCCACCACCACGGCTCCCCGTAGATGGATCTCCTCCATTGGCTGTTATAAATCCATCGTTATCCAGAGTATCGGTATTGATCAAGATCACTCCACCACCTTTACCTGCCGTCTCTGCCGCATTGCCATCGCCACCAGGCCTTCCAGGTTGATCTGGCTCATACAGTGAGCCATACGGACTGCACACCAATCAATCCACTATAACCCACCCCACCCATGCCTCCATGTCCGCCACCAGAACCACCATTACCTGAACCTCGACCACTACCACCGACACTTCCCTCCTCTTCAACGCTATTGTTAGTCGTTAAGGTTGCACCGCGTCTGATAAGTAGCGTCGTGGATCTGATTTCCACAAATTTTCCACTAAGAGTAACTCCACTTTTCAGATCTAAGTTTCCAACACTGAGTTTAAGATTCAAAGGAGCTCCAAAATCAGAGCCACTTTTAAGCGTGGACACTTGCGAACTGTTGTGTTCCCGGGTCGCTCTGAAAGACAAATTGGTTGTTCTCCATGAGGGTTGTCTGTGAGGTTATTCCGAATTTTACAGAGCTCCCTGACTCAACAACAAGATGCCTAACATTCGATAGTTTACCATCCACGGTAAGAGTAGCACCGTCCACAGTAAGGTTCGAAGCCATCACCAAATTTGCACCTTTTTCGACGTAGATGTTAGTCGTTAGTCTCAGGTGACTCTCTTTGGCCTCGAGAACCTCCGCCAACATTGTCTGGTTTTCCCTAAGAGCAATTTCCCCAAGGCCGTCAGACAAAAAGTCGGTGACTCGTATATTTTGGAAACGTCGTTGCAAATTGTAAATCTCAAATCGAGTCATTCCTACAAGCTGAAGTTCGTCAAAAAGATAGTTGACGATGCCCGCTTCATAAAGAACTGTTTTTGGCTTGTTACTGGCTGTCTTGAGGTTCCTGATCCAAAGGCGCTTTCGTGGAATTAGCTTCTTGTTATCGAGAATGTACAGAGTCCCTGCAGCACCAGCTTCTTGTCCAGTGCCACCTTCTGCAGTCAAGAGTCCTTCAAAACTCATTGGTTTCTGCAAGTAGATGCCAATTCGTCCTCCACTGCCTCCGCCTCCCAGACTATGTCCATTTCCACCTCTAGCACTGAGTAACCCATTCCCCAGAATGTCACCTGCTGAGATCCAAACACTTCCCCCACTGCCGCCGCCACTGTTCGTGGCTTCAGCATTTGTTGCATCAACTTTTATTGTTCCCTCGAGTTGCAATTCTCTAACGATTTTTAAATGAAGATAACCGCCTCCTTTCCCTCCGGAACCATGTGTAGAGCTACCACCCCCACTTCCTGTTACATTTGGATTTAAAGCTGATCCATACCATGTTCCCAAATTTCCAGTGTTTAGTCCACCATAGCCACCATGACCAGCACCAGTTCCAACCGACTGATATCTCCCTCCAGCTCCAGGGCCTTCCTCATGTTCATGTCCTTGGCCAGACAGATCTAATACTGCTCCAGAGTGAATAACGACATCAGAGGCCTTTAATTCCAGCCAACTCACTTGCAGAACCGCGCCAAAGTTTAGCTCCAGTCTCCCAACCGTAAATGGGACTCTCTTCAGTTTAGAATTATCAAAAGTCAAAACCGCACCATTTTTTATTCTTAGTGAGGAAAACCTGTATTCGCCGCGATTTGTAATGAAAGTATACTGGCCATCAATGTAACGAGCTGTGCGAGTTGAAGCCGAGAAGCTAACTCTTCTGTTGTCCCCAATTACCATATCCAGGATTCCAGTTAAAGTTCCTTTAAAGACATTGTTACTTCCCAGAAACATTACCTCATCTGGTACACGGATCTCCCCATCAGGGTCCACATGAAAGCTACAATAAGGCTGTAGATATCGAGAACTTGGTTCGGCCGTAAATATGACGTCATCTCGAACATAAATAAGACTATTAGAGTCCGTCAGAAGCTTGTCAGCTTGCATATCTTTTTCTAATTGAAGTGTGACTTTGCCGTATAGATGGAGCTCTTGAAAATGATAAGAGGCTACGGATGATTCATTAAGCAGCACAGGAAGTAAAGAGGTTGATGTTATGCCAATGTTCGAGAGATAAAGTTTTTTCTTGCGAAGCGCCGTTCTTCCAACCTCGATGTAAACAGTGCCCGGTGACCCACTGTTTGTTTGAGAGTTACCTCCTCGAGCACTGAAAACGCCACCATATTTGTCCTCACCGGTGATTAATAAAGAAATACGACCGCCACCTCCTGCCCCTGCAACGCTACTGAATCCATCACCTCCGTCACTTCTGATGCTTCCACGGCCCCTAATTTTCTCTGTAACTGAGATATGCACACTACCTCCACTGCCGCCTCCACGGTTCATGTCTGCACTCCAGCCGTTTGAGGATATCACACCATCAAGAATCAAAACAGAAGCATCAATGTCTATAATACCACCTCCGTTGCCATTACCATTACTCTGGGATTGTGATGTACCTCCTCCACTTCCGAATTCGCTCGCTGTAAACAAAGAACCGTACACCTTACATCTTTGTAAAGTGTTACCCCCACCACAGCCGCCAAAGCTGCCACCCGTTAACGGATATGAACTACCCGCTCCGATGCCAAGTCCTGCAGAATACCCCAAGCCATCAGAACGTAGAGTACCATTGAATGCAACATTTAATAGCGGAGTTCTCACTTTAAGGTACCTTCCTTCCAAAGATCCTCCAAACCCAACATCAATAGAGACTGATCGAAGCTCAACGGGAACCTTGCCACTGTTATCTACCTCAAATCTTATGTAACCTCCACTTGAAACTTTAAGCGACCGGAAAGAATACGTTCCAGGAGTATTGGCAAACGTACCAATAATTCCAGTTTTCGCAATGACTACTGAAGCACCCTGACCAACAACAACTTCTTGCCCGCCCGTTAATTTACCTGCTAAATAAAGTGAAGGGGAAACAACTGTTCTTGTTATGAACAATACTGGCGCAAGATTTAGAATTGCTCCTTCATCCACGATCATCGCCCACGGAAACATAAATGGTCGTGAAGTCACAGCCTTGCCAGCACCTAAGGTAAGTGTTTGATTGAGATGTACGTGAAGGCTTCCACTTCCATCCCCTTCAAGATTCTGAATCTCGATCTTCATTTGGGCATGCTCTATATTTGCTACTTCAAGTCGAGCACCATTAACGAGCTTAAGGAGCCGCATTGTGTAAGACACTTTCTTTTCATGCATAACAATGGTATTTGCATCGGTTTTTCTATTTCCGTTGTCCACGATTGTAGAGTTACGAGGCAAACCAACGACGTACTCGCGTATAAATATGGTTCCAGCTGCACCACATGCAGATCCACATCCACCAAAAGAGTTGATTCTTCCGGTAAAGGAAGATTTATCTGTAACATACAATGCAATGCGGCCACCGGAGCCACCTGAGGCACCCAAACCTGCTCCACCGTTAGTATCATTCCCACCATGTCCCGACAAAGTCCTTGTATGCAATAAAACACTACCTCCACTAGCACCGCCACTAGAATGGTCTGCACCATTGGCACTAACAGATCCATACAAAGTGAATTTCTCCTTAACGTCCAGCAGAATGATTCCACCACCACGGGCGCTGTTACCGCTGCCGTAATGCTGCGGCTCAAATACAGATCCGTAAGACTTTCCTCCTAGGCTTCCCCCACCCTCCCCTCCATGACCACACCCACTGCCTGAGCTTCGAGCAGCACCTGGACCACCGAGGTAGCCTCCACTGTCACAAAATATCTTGGCCTGATTGTCAATAATCATATTAGTGGCAGTTACATTCAGAAGTTTCATATCAGCACCAGACGTGATTGTGGCTCCTTGACCAAGATGTATTGAGTCTACCTTCATGGTGACATTTCCTTGAGCAAAGGTTATTTGGGAGTTCGTATCCAGTCGCAATGAAGTAAGATGAAACTGCATGTCTGAAAAACTCTTCTTGATTCTACCATCAGCATCTACTTGAACCGAGGAACCTGCCAGGAGTTTCAAGCTGGTGGCCCAAAGTTTTCCTGTCGAAGTTACTTTTAAGATCTTGGACTTACCAAGTATTGGTTCGTTCGTACTCAAAACCCCTCTTATCACAACACTGGGCGAACTTGGACCTGCAAACGTTGGTTGAGTGTGAAAATACATAGACCCGCCAGCCTGGATTTCAAGGTCACAGGCAAATTGCCTGGATGATGGCAGCAAATTAAAAATATCCATCCGACTTCCAGAAGAGACTGTGATTTTACCTGTTCCATCTGTAACGAGCCACTTCGTACTTAACGTCAAGGCATTTGACAAAAATGTTCCATGCTTTACTATGCGTATTTCATCAAAGGTATGGGACGTTGAGTTGGGTAATCGCGCTGGAGGGTATCCACTCACTTTGTTCCAGAAAACTAGCGTTTCATAGATTGTGCCTTGCCTCAAATCACGAATGAGTACCGTTCCCGAGGCACCAGCTAGATGTCCATTACCACCAGTAGCATCAAAAACCCCACGAAATGCACTTTTCCCATTGAGAACATTTATTCCTATTCTTCCACCGCCTCCTGCACCAGCTGGAAAGTTCGCATCTCCTCCACTCGCTCTGAAGGTACCAGACCCTGTGAGGAAATCTGTTAACACCTGGATACTCCCTCCACTCCCAGCACCACTTCCAGAAGTTCCTGGCCCGCCACTAGCATCAATAAGTCCATCGTTTATTAGATCTCCGGTTTTAAGAATTACAACACCACCGCCCCGTCCACGGTTTTGATGAGTCCCTCCACCAGTTGAGCCATAGTCAGTAGGGTGTGAGATGTTACCGTAGAGAGAATAGTTAATATCGCCTCCACCGAGTCCACCATAGCTACCACCATTGCCGGAAGATGCTGGGATGGAGTTCTCAAAAGCTGATGTCTTAGCCATAATTGATCCACCCGAAAATAGGGTAAGCTTAGAGACAGACAAGGTGCTAAACACACTTCTTGTGTTTCCTGGCTCAATATAAATGGTAGCTCCTCCTTGTATATCCAAAGAAGAGTAACTATAGTTTCCTTGTCCCAGGGTGCACGACTGATCAGAAAGAAGTACGAAGTTGTCGTAATCACATGCGATGTAGTAGGTCACGTTGTAACGTGTTTCGTTCATTATAACATAGATGGTCTCGTTTACGGAAATAGGAACTGAAACATTCTTGAAAATTAGGTATGACTCGTTGCTTTTTTGATATACGTGCTTGCCCACACCACAGGGGTTATACAACGTTTTCGATGCAAATGCAACGACTTCGTATCCATGAGGACAGTCTTGCCTGTTTAGAGACGGACCAGTTTTATGCTGCACTCGTTCATTATTTGTCACAACAGGTATATCAGAACCGAGAACTGCACCATAATCCAGCTGTAAGAGATCAGTGGCAACAAGTTTTACCTGGTTTGGCGAGGTAGTCGTTAGACTTCCATCATCCTTGATTCGAATGGAAGAAAATTGTACTGAAGTCTTTCCTTGTTGAGGCGTTTGTCTAAAGCCAGTATGCCCAGGGTACGTGAGTTGAAGTTTCCCTTTTTTGGCGATGGTCAGGTCTGATATTCCAACAAGGCTTCCAGCGAGATTTATTTGGGTATGGCTTGCAATAACGAAACTTGAAGGGACGGATAGCGTTCCGCCGTCTTGGATATTAGCATTGAATTCGAGCTCCATCGTGGGCAACACTACACCCGTGACGCCGATGTAAACATCTTGATCAAGTTTGATAACAAGCCACGCCGATTTGTCGCCAGTTACTTTCTTAGTGATAAGGGTCATAGGACTTCCCGGAGAGCACGTTATCATTCCAAAAGTACTCGCTTTTAAGAGTGTTATCTCATCAAAGGTGTAATCGATTTGCTTAGGGTCACAAACAAGCACAGTAGGCGACGTATTGTCTAACACATTGTTTCCCTGTACGATAAGCTGTGAATGCTCGGATTGACTCTGTGTGTTCATTAAGTACAGCGATCCAGACGCTCCTATCTTCTTCCCGCTGCCACCATGTAGTGTGTATGAAAAAGAAAGTGACGACGACTTGTAGTAAACTGCAGCTATACCGCCACTTCCACCTCCGCCTGATGAGATTCCGCCATCACCTCCGTGGACGTCAAAGGCTCCTGTGCCTTCAATAATACTTGCATTGATAAAAAGACTGCCTCCAGCACCCCCACCACTTTCTGAGGTTTTTGCATTCTGGCCGCTGTTAAAAATGAAGTGGGTAGAAAAGAAGTTACTAAAAATGCAGTGGTTTGGACAACATTGTAACAGACATCACTCGATATTGTTTCCTTTACTGTATTAAACGCAGTTACTTTATTGTTTTTTAGTGACGCCCCGCTTAAGTAGAAAGCGGGGCTAAGCGTTACTAGCCTCCTTGCTTTTCTAATGAAAGTTACGCTTCTCATTTTCTCTTTACGCTTACAACTGAAAGGCAGAAAACTTTATTTCCGAACAACGCACTGACCTTGATGTTATCTGTCCATCAATTTGAAGCGTGCCACTGACCGAAAGATTAAAAAAGCCGCCTCCATAACCACTGCTACAGCTCACGTCAGACCTTCCAGCATACCCAGCTTTGCCAAATGAGGTTGGAAAAAACACTGAATCAAAGGGAGCTTTCCTAGTGCCTCCAAACCCTTTTCCTCCGTAGCCTGCAAAAATCGTACAAAAAACCCTAATCTTTAAAGAACTGAAAACTTCAGAGAAAATTTTACCTGACGAAGTGCTAGTATACTATTGTTACTGACAAAGAATGGTCATCAGCAGTACTTGACGTATTCGAAACAGTTTCCTTTGTTACTATCATTGTGGCTCATCTTTGTTGTAAGGGCCTCTTTCGAGGCTAACCCAGAATTTCTCAAAAGAAACTGCACTCTTTCATTGCGGCCATACATTATGACAGCAATTCCTGAAAATGCTTCCGCAAAATGGCTGAGATATTGCTTGACTCGAACTGACTACAGAATGTGGTTTTATCAACGGAGTTGATAATGTAAATTGGCCACCGTACAGAGATTCTAAAAGCTGACGTTTCGAGCGTTAGCCCTTCGTCAGAGCGATTCGCTCTGACGAAGGGCTAACGCTCGAAACGTCAGCTTTTAGAATCTCTGTACGGTGGCCAATTTACATTATCAACTCCGTTGATAAAACCAAATTTTTGTATACTACTTCCCCACCGACGCAGCACCACAGTTTCTTTAGAAACTACCCCTTCATTCATTTGACTACAGAATGGTCTCGAAACGTATTTAACTGCTATACCCAAAGAGTACAAAATAGAAGACAACAAACCAAACTTCAAAACTCACCGGCATGGCTGCCTCCAGAGCCCGCAAGGTAAACATCCGTACTTGGACACCTTTGCCCTCCACCATCCACGCTTATTTTTCCTGACTCGTCCACAGTAACAGACTTAGCAACTACAGTAAGATTTCGTCCGATTAATTCTCCACCAGCGTTTATGACAAGTGAATCAGTGCTCAGTGTATACCTTCTATCGACTGCAGACATTTCCAAGGAGCCCTGGCTCATGATTGATATGGTCTGAAACGTGAACTGCATTGGTTGAAGAGTACCGGTATCGAGAGCTCCAGAACTATCTCCAAAAGTAACTTTGCACTGGGAAATTGTCAAATCTGTGACACCAATGAGGTAACCAGCGTTAAGTGACAATGAGTTCTTGTGAAGCATAACCCTGTTTGGCAGCTTGATGTACCCTGATTGGTAGATTTTCAGGTTGACTGGGATGTAATAATCTGTGTTTGGAATGATGACAAGCTGATTTGGCCCAACATGTACAAACCCAAAACTGTCCCCTTCGAAGGTACCGTAGAACTTCCTGAATGTGTGAAAGCGAATGTTGGAACCATCTGGTTCAATGGCAAGATGTGCCGATCCACCAAGTCTAACTTCATCAATAACAAGTCCTTGGTATACTGTAGCACCAAGGCTTACATCATCCAAAGCAACTGAGACCATTGGCATGGAACTTGATATTAACCACGTTCGCGCACTGTCACTTCTCAAGTCAAAATAGTTGTTTATCTCCTCCTTGGACGCTCGTTTCCCTTGATTAAAAACTTCAAGAACACTGAAACCTGTCACTTTATTTTTCTTGTAAATCGTGCCTGCAGCCCCAACTTCAATGCTGGAACTACCTCCATAGGAAAAAATAGTTCCAGAAAAAAAGGACGAGTTATAATGTAGAGCAATCCGCCCTCCACTTCCCCCGCCTCCACCATTATCTCCACCGGCCCCTCCATTTGCCAGAATAACACCCGACCCATCAAAGCTTCCTGTTTCGATTAAAACACTGCCACCACTCCCTCCACCATACACAGAGTTCCTGACAGCATCCTTACCATTGACCGTAACTTCACCATTAAGAATCATTTTCTCACGAGCTGCAATATGGAGAACCCCACCGCCATTCGCCTCAGTGGCTCCGCTTCCGCCGCCACCAGAGCTTCCGAATGCCCTCGGCTTTACAAAGTCTCCATAGAAGGCGCCAGTGATGGTTTGTGATTGGCCTCTTCCCCCTCTCCCGCCGTGGCCTCCTCCTGAGGATCCGCCATGATGGTACTGTCCAGCTCCTGGTCCAGGCCCAGCTACAACAGCCTAAGGATCAGATCAATGAAAGTACCCTATCAACGATGTTACGCCTGTGATACCCAACTGCCTATAAAACAATACTGGTGATTTGCAGTATTAAGCAGGCAATTGCTAGTAATATCAAGCGTAATGGGAAGGGTGAAAGAGTGAACCATTTTTAGTGTTTAGTTACTTTTTTCTTTTCTTCACTGACCTTTCCAGGATTCCTAATTTTCTACGTGAGAAAATATCCATCATTTAAAAGGTTGTAATGGTAATAAGTTTATATAGCGCACATATCACATAACTTCTCATGGCGGTTTACAATTCCTTCGCTCGGGTGATATCGCCAGGAAAACAGCCTGTAAAGGCGCCTGAGCGTTGGCCCAACCGGGTTTTGAACCTGCAATCTCCCGCACAAAAGCCCGATGCCTAACGAACTGAGCCGCCGGTCATCGGTACAAAGACAATTTAAGCCTTCCTTCTTCCCGTGGGTTTCGTAATCAAAGTGTCATGAGAATAGAAGAATCCACCCAGGGTAATTCGACGACACAAAGTGACCGCGGAAAGAAAAACATATAAAGTTAAAAGACAAAAGTTATAACTTAATTATAGTGATAAATACCAGTACTTAAAGACAACCGAAGAGAATAAGAGAAGACATGATCAAGAAACTTGCTTTATAATTGAGATCAATAACTCCTGATTGTTCAATCGTCACAGAGTCACAAGCTATAGACAGACGAGAAGCAGTAAGAATTGCTCCACTGCGTATCCACAGTGTCGTGCACGTTATCGAAAGCCCCTCCTTGTCGCTTTGTATCTCTATGCTGCCACCACCCTGGATCTCTATAGCATCGAATTTCAAGTCTCTGGAGGTTTGATTGTTTGGAGCGATGAGTTCCCTATGGTTAAAAAGAGATCGGTTGTGTTCATGACAAGTCTATATTCATTCGTACAATGGTCCAAAAATGTAATGTAAAAAATTATAAATGCTTTGTTTATAGTGGAAGTGCCCTTAGCTATCAAGATAGTTTACAGGCATCCTACGTTTTAATAATCTGAAAGAAACAATTCACATTTAACAGAAATATGATTAAAAACCCCAACTGGCAGGAGACGACCAGTTCGTTATTTACAAAGCGTGGCAGACTTGAATCCGGGACAGCCGTAAACAAATCCAAACCAGGGGCCCGTTTCTAGAAAGTCCCGAAAACCCATTTGTGAAACTGCCAGCCGCTTGTTTTGGAAAGGCGATCTTTTAACATGTTTTCAAGCTAACGAAAAGAAATATGTATGTGAAGTTTGACGACTTAAATCCTCTCCGTTCTTGAGATACAAAAGGAACTGTGACACCCAAAAATGTCACGAAAAGTTTCGGGACTTTCGAGAAACGGGCCCCAGAAGTTAAACCGAGATTTGAACCCGGGGCAACCGCATGCAAACCCAACGCCCTAAGCACCGGCCCACGCCGCCTCCTGTCAATGGGAGACGCGATGTTAGTACAAAAGCGCGAGATCTTGGTCCGACACTAAACTAGACTGGTACTAGAGTCCTGTCATAAGTATAACGATAGAGTGAGTTTCAATGGAGTGTCGTAAAACCGAAACCAAAGTCATTACTTTGGCCAATCAAAAAGGACTAAGACAATCCGGCAAACCAATCAAAACTCGAAGTAATTACACGTAGCCGACACAAAGCGCGGGAAAATGTGCACGTGTGAGCCACGATTGGTTTTGGTTTCACTTCTGATTGGTTAAAAAAATTTCGCGAGAACTTTTAACCAATCACTGAGTGATGTAATCATAAACTAAAGAAATTATCTAATTACTTTCGACACTCAATTGAAAACCGCTGTAATGCACAACGTTTAATGAAATAGCTTCAATATGCCATGCCAGAGAAACATTACTTAGCTTCAGATTGGGTTCGGTCAACAGCACAATGATTTGCATCATGGGCATAATTGAAACCGGTCAATGATGATCGCTGTTGCTTGACCAACTTGCCACTTTTCGCTGGGGCCTATGGTATCTAGTCAAACTAAAAGACCCTGTCCACAGTCCAGGGTAGTCTTATAGCATACATGGTTATCAAAAGACGTAGTACTACTGATCTAGAAACAAACTACCACAGCATCTTAAAGTGCCTATCACCTCAAAAAACCTTTCCACTTTACTTCTTTTCCGAAATCCGTCGTCCGAAACATATTGCGTTGTTTTCAGTACCTTTTTATTGAAAACTCACTTTTTTATTCGTTTTGAAAGACGTGAAAAGTGATCATAGTTTGAGCCATGACCGAGCAGATGCATTGAAAGGGAATGGGTTCGATACCGGATTGATGTCACAAATTACTTTGCATCGCTTTCTTCAAAGAAATATTCCAATGCAAAGCAGCAGGTATTAAACAAATACTTCTTCCCTGCACGGTCGTGGATCAAATTGCAACTAGTTTTTTTTTCAATCTGTAGGAGCCTCAATGAATTTGAAGACGAGACTTCCACTAACCAAAAAAATAGTCGAAAGAGAGAAATGATCTTTGCACTTATCTGGATGGCAATTGTATTGTCTCTTACAGACACCTGAAAATTTCAGGTGGCTTCAAAAATTAATGTTAGACAAGTGCAGCGAGATGTTGAGCGGAAAGGGTTTGTTGAGGTTATAGACACTTTAACAAACCTCAGTATGAGTTTCCCTTTATTTCCAACTGTGACATTTTGAGCGCCACTCAAACTTCCAGCCACGATCATCTTAATTCCATCTACGACAAGGTCCTGGGATAGTTTTAGATCTCCCATGGGATATACATTGACACCCCACAGGAGCTCCGGTTGCTGTTGTTGGCTGTCAGATATCATTTTCAATTGCTGATTGGGTCGGACATGTAAAATTCCAGAACGATCGCCGAGAATGCCTGCGACGTCCCAACGAATGGGCGATTCAGCTGGACTCGTAAGAACGGCGAGTTGTGATTGGCCCCGAATATCAACTTCGTCAAAAGTCATTTCTACTGTGTTGGGTTCTGGTGTTAACCACGTTCGGCCTCCGTCATATCGTTCTTCTGTGATGTCATCTGTCAGAGGAGAACCTACATTGTTATTATCCACAATGAGCTGCTTGTAGTCTAGGATTTTATTATAGAGATATATGGTTCCTGCGCCACCTGCCTCTTTGGTACCTGATCCGCCATGCGCCTCAATTTTCCCACTAAATGTTCGGTTCTCGAAATCAACAGAGATACGTCCTCCTCCACCGCCCCCACTGGTACCAAACAACCCGCTTCCACCTGAGGCTCGAACGACGCCATTGCCCTTAAAGAACTTTGATGAGATCCACAAACTTCCTCCACTCGCTCCTCCAGTTGATTGGTTGTGTGCATTCTCGCCGTTTACACTGACTAGACCATCCAGTGTCACTGTATCCCTTGCCGCTAGCCTGATAACTCCTCCCCCGGAGGATAACGTACTTCCGCTTCCGTGGGACAGAGGCTGATACAAAGAGCCATAAGACCGACCGGGTACTGAGCCGGAGTCTCCGTTCCCACCGCGGCCACCATGGCCGGCACCCGCGGTACCTGGAGGAGAAAGGAAAATGTTACGATAAACTTGATTCAAGATTTATTATTCTAGAGAAAATGTAGTCATAGCAATGACGAGTGTAAATACTGAACCGTTGGATCAGGTTATGTGATCAAACTCCAAATAAATCTGGCTTATATTTACTTCTACATAGTTTGGGCATTGACGTTTTGCGGCAACGTTTAACAAGCTGTCTCCGCCTTAAAGGGCAATGTGGAGTAAAAGATTATGAGAAAGGAGAAATGATGGGTGAAACAGAGAGGTGAGCCAGCCATGAACAAAAAGGAATGAGTAAGCGAACAAATTAAAGACGACTGTAAAACGAAAACAAAAACTCAATGGAAAAAAACCGAAAAAAGGAAGGAGCCTGACAATGCATTAAATTAAATTAAGGAGATTTGCACGGGAAAGAACGCAACCAAACAGACTTTTGTAAATCAAAGACTGCTTTATCCACCAACTCTTTCATGTGAGAAACGAAAGTATATGGCTTGCAGTCTCTATTAAATACATATGCACTTTCTTCACGGCCATAATAGTTTCATAAATTTATCCATTGATTTAATCTTTAAAATTTCTTAAGGGGTCCAAAGTTCCCACAACATCTCATTCATTGCCAATGCGTGCATGAATAATTTACAAGCCAACAAAAGAAGTAACACGATAGTAAGACCTGAAATGGGTATGTCCAGGACGTCATACCTGATGGTCTTCCGGTTCCTATTGTTGCACCCAATCCTTGTTTCTCTGCGGTAATAACTCCAGATGCTTCAACCTCTATCTCGCCAGCACTGATGTTGATCCATTTGCCTTGGATTGAGCCACCAGCCATCACTCTCAAGCTTTCATGAAGCAGGAGAGTAACTGTCGGGGAGCTTGTGACAGTGTCCACTGCCGAGAGTTTGGCGCCGTTCATAATTGTCAGTGAGTTTAAACTAATCGTCTTCTTGCTAAAACCCTGGGTATGACCCTGAGAAGAGGACGAAAGACAATGGGGAGAAACCTTTTGTTATTCGGAAACATATAACACGAAACTTAAATTTCTCTCGTTCATCCTAAGACTTTGCTGGATGTTAAATTTGTTGTTTCAGGGAATATTGAAAGATTGTTGGCGTTTCTATGTTAACATTGTACAATTTTAGGCATGGATTTCTTTGTTTCTTGCTTATGTTCAAAGCTGCAGGTGTAAAAAGGCCAAACTCTTCCTAACAAAAATGAGGTCTCATTCTTATCTTTAAAAGTAGCAAAACGATTAGCTCGGTTTCAAAAGGCTGAAACAGACGTGGCCATTTAAATCTTATTATTCCGTATAAGTAAAATACTCCTTACACGTTTTCACGATTTCATTCCGTGATTTCTATCTATGTGTTTTAAGCTCCAACCCACTTGAATGATTGCCATCTGCAGTTGCAGATCCAGTTCATAGATTAGGTAAAATCGTAATTGATTTGAACCCAGAAGTCATGTCATAATTAAGTGAAGTAAGATCGTCCGGGTGAGTGTTGTTCGGCGATGGACTGTTTCGGGTGACATTGAATGTCCTTTTGACAACCTTAGAGAAAGTCATCTTCAGACTCAAGCGGTTTGTGTAACGTCAGTGGATGATATAATATAACTATTGTGGTTGTTGATATGATTCACGAAGTCCTGATGTTATTGGTCGACTGTCAGCTAAACCTAGATGTCATTGGCGGTGACAACTATAAACAGTGATTGGTGCTTTTCAATCCGTTTTAGTGTAATGTCTGTACGTGTATTTTTGGTAAAATAGGTTACACAAATCACTTGACTCTGAACTGAATATGACTTCCGCTTAGGTTATCGAAACGTCAGTCAATGTCAACCAAAACAGTCCTTTTCAAGACTAAGTCACCCGGACGATCGTACTTCACTTAGCTATGAGTTTACACTTTCTATTCTGCAAAGCAGCATTATTTGAGCTCTCCAAGATGAAAACAACTTGAATCCAGTTACATCTAACTTCTTCCAGATAATGAGAAGTATTAAACTATTACATCACTTATGAATACCTCTGCCGTCACTATGAATTCTGAGCCTCCCCCAATGGTCAAATTATCCATTCCATGAATCATTCCTTCCAGAGAAATCCTGGGGTAAAAAAGGTCCTTCAACAAGACGTCGCGAGGCAGATGAAGAAACCCTTCGTTGTAAATGTGGAAACTTGACGGAAACAACCTGGGAGCATCACTGATATACACCCAGTTGTTTTTGGAGACGTGTATTAGACCACCTAGATCACCCTCCAGTCGTTCTACATTGAGTGTAAACGTCGGTTTTAGGTGGTGAATTGCCAAATGACCACCACCTCGCAGCTGTAAGAGATCGATCGTAAACTGGTCCAAGTATTCTGCTAGGATCCACGCTCTCCCTCCATCGTTAGATAGGTCCCTGTAATTCGATATGTACAGCTTAGTTGCGCGGTAGCCATTGTTGTCAATGATCATGGTTCTATGGGTTGCGTTTCTAGCGAGATACACGGTGCCTGGTCCACCAGCCTCACTCCGGCTAGCACCACCATGGGCCGAGAACTGGCCTGTGAATCTTGTGCTCTCGTAGTGTGCAGCGATTCGGCCTCCAGCCCCACCACCAGCGTCACCTAAGGACGAATGCACAACTTCGCCTCCATCTGCAACTATCTTGCCTTTTCCTAGAAACAGAGTTGATTGGATGAAGATACTGCCCCCACTTCCGCCGCCGGTGCCTTGACTGACAGCTATGTTGGCTGATGCATCGAGCGTTCCGTCCACTTGAACGATGTGTGCAGCGCTGAGTTTGATAGCTCCACCCCCGGCACTACCAGGCTAAAAGAAGCAAAATAAAATCGTCAGCCTTCGTAGCTTTCCTAAAAGAAGTTATTTTTTGTAATTCCTTGATGACTTACGCGACATTTAGACTTTTTAAACATAAGACAAGAGCTGATCGAGGTTTATAGAACTTCTTTTCTGTTGGAGAAGTTTAATATCCAGCAGGTTTATAATATGAAAGAAAAATCCGTATCATCACATGTCAACATGAACATATGTATATATATATATATATATATATATATATATATATATATATATATATATATATATATATATACCTACAGAAACGAACATCGGAAAATGTACTTGAAGCATATTCTAAAAACGGAACAGTAACCAATTCACCGAATGAAGTTATGCTTTGAAACTGAGAGAATTGAGAGTGGTGAAGTATGATATCACGACTTTTGCACTTCACAAGAACTCGAAAACTGTTCTAAAGCGTTACCTGACGCGTTATTCGTTATCCACGACTATAACTGATAAGCCATCTCATGTTTATAATTCGGAAGCATACATCTTACCAAATCCCGATATCCTTGTCCACCGCCACTTCCAAACCCCAATGGCATCTCAAAGGAACCATAAGACTTCCCAACGATGTCCTGAAGAGAGGTCTGGCCTCCAGCACCACCGTGTCCTGCCCCTGAGGCAGCCGTGGAAGACTGATGTCCAGGTTGCTCACCTTTCATTGAAACAAACCCACGCCCGCGAGCAGTTAAGATACCAGCGATGTCAATAAGAATGTTATGCGCACGCAGGTAAATTTGACTCACATCCATCAGTGCACCTGCGAGAATTGTCATATCATTTATCAAGTTGACAGTTACTTTTGCAGGTTCGCTGGTACGCTGGTAAAAGATGCCGCCGGTTAAAATTGAGATGCTATTCAACAACGCAGTGGCTTTGGTTGGTGAATTCACATGCGCATCTTGTGTCACGTCAAAGCGGCCTCCGAGTGCAATGACGAGGTTTGAAATGCCAACCAACTCGGATTCAGCATAAATGGCAGTCTTCTGCAAATATACTTCCGGTGGGAGGAACACTTTTGATCCCTTCAAAACATAAAATGAAGATAATGTTAATCCTTGGAATAAACCATAATGAATCGCTTTTAATGTCAAAGACCGGCGGTTTAATGAATGGAGCATCTTTTGCGGACTTGGAGGGACTTTGCCTTTACAACGCTATGCCATGGGTTAAGCTATTGAACACTTGGATCCCAACTTTATAAGAACGGTATGTCACACCAGGGGTAGCTATAGCCCCCACCCGGCTTTTTCTTACGGGGTTGTTTTCGGCTTGATGAAAGACTTAGTCATTTACTCGCCAATTTTCAAACGTACTACACGGCCCTTGCACACAAAATTAAAAAAACAATCATTTTGAAACAAGACATTTGATTTCTCATCCTTCTCCAAAACGGATCGAAATGTCATTTACAGATCTTATTACAAAGACAGTTTTTGTTCTCAGATACTTAAAATCCCTCTGTATCCGTCCGGCTGGGACTCAACAGCATAAGTCCTACACTCCACAGACCGAATCAACGAGTCAGCCATTGAAGCCAAATGAATCGAGGTATGGCTGAATAAAATACATGTATATATTCGAAAAGCGGGTTATAGACGGAATGAAGAAGTTATCCTTGCACTTATCAGGATGATTTAAGCAATTGCTTGGAAGCCACCTGAATTTTCTAGGTGTTGATAAGAGACAATTGCTTAAATTGTCCTGAAAAGTGAGAGGATCAATTCTCCAATCCAAGTTCGGACTTTACCTGGTAAGTCCTTAGTGTGAAAGGTATCACCGAATTATTGCTTGCATTCAGATATAACTCTTGTTGACCTCCCACGTGGATTGTGCCCGTGAAATCTCCTTTGTATTCCTGCACCGTAAACTTGACGCTACCAACGTTGTTCTGGATGGCAAGATGAGCATTGCCGCGCACGTTTAATTCATCGACCTCAAATGTCGTTATCCCTGGTTTGCTAAACACAAGCCACGTCCTTGAACTGTCTTGTTCAAGATTGGCGGCTTCAAATGAAGACGTGTCATGCCCTACGAAAACCTTTAGCTCACTTAATGCAACGTGGGATTCCAATCTTGTCAAAGTCAATGTGAACTTTGATATCGTATCTTCTACGATGACATCATTGTAGACAGTGGTATCAAAACAACCAGCAAATGATATCACGTTTTTGGTTCTTAGCTTAGTCCCAGAGCTGTGGTGATAGGTAGACAAACTGAAGCTGATGCGGTATCCATTGTGACAGTACTAAGGAGGAAAGATTGAGTGTCTTATATTACGGTGTAAAGCACAAACGCATTCATTCGGTTATAAATTAAAACTCATTTACTTATCTCCCATATTCAATAAACCGACCCTTCAAAACCTGGTCAAGTCTCCTTGACGCCGGAACGATCAATCCGATTTGATTCAAATTGATCACCAACAATGTATATTTGACGCGCAAATTTCATAGCCATGGCCGTAGCCGTAGCAGAATGGTAAATTCCCTCTTCATTGTTTTAATTCTTTACCAAGTTCAACTGGATGGGATATTGCATCTCCAGCGCTTTCGATTGGCTCGTTAAATCTCTTAGTTAGTGACAGGAAGCGAAATTCTGAAATAAACGTACGCTCATATGTTGCTACAGTATCGTGAGGAATTTATTTCATTCGCACTTTTTGGGTATGCTTACAGCCAAGGGATAGACTTTCATCAAAGTTGGTATGGTAAATTTACTACCGTAAAGACGCGCCACTACAGTTTCCCAAAGTGCTAAGATGACCAAAAAAATCAATTCTTTTTTTTTTTTTAGAATTCAAAACTTTGTTTACCAAACACTAACTGACCCAGGTTTTAAGCCTTGATTTAAAAAAGACACCTGTGTACACGAAATGGTACTTTCCTATTTCATGGTCCGCCATGACTAACTTTGAAAATCTTGAGAGAGCTGGACTGATGAGAAAATGACGTCTCACAAGTTTAAGAATGCTATGTGTGTGTACGCGGATGAATCAATAGGCAGCACGGGAGTTTCAGGCTTTCAGACTTTTCAACCCGTGTTTTGCACATAAAATAAACTGCAAAGGGCCCTACGCATCGTTCTGCCGAACTGTCATTATGACGATGCCTTAATTCAATCTGGCATCACTACCCTTTCCCAGAGAAGGGAGGAAGCTTGCACAAATTTTATCAAGCGTGACTGTCTGTCGTCTCCTGTACTCAAGCCATTAATTCCGTGTGTGTCAATTGACAGGCCATACTGCCTCCGTTCAGGCGAACGTGTTCCAGTGCGCTTTGTCCCTAAGACAAAGCGGTTTGCAGATTTCTGCACCATTAAGTATCAAGATCAGTTGTGCTTTTAATCATATTTATATAATTATCTATTTGACTGTCTTTGTATTGTATGTCTGTTATTGTCACTGACCATCCTTGTAATTCAGCCTTTAGGCTGCGAGAGGGATATCAATAAACTCTTATTATTATTATTATTATTATTATTATTATTATTATTATTATTATTATTATTATTATTATTACTTATACGCTGAAATTCTGGGCAAGTAGGTAAATGACGTCACTTTTCCCTATATCCAAGCCTCTGAGGTTCAGTTTTGAACGTGAGTAATGGCGGACCGTGAATTCCAAAAGTTACACTTAAAATAAACAACTTTGGATAAAAATAAAACCTCAAAAATTTTGCCAGTCAGGTGTTAAGAAAACGCACTTCCAAAATCTGAAGAAAAAAAAGGAATGCCTTTTTTTTGTCACAGTAGCACTTAAGGAAACTAAAACTCTTTATAGCCAAAGAGGCAAGTTATCTCGTATCCAATGCGCGCTTTTGGAATGTTTGTTAAATATTCCAGATCAAACGCGGGATTCGCAATAAAATAACCTGGAAAGATTGTTTGCAATATTTCAAAAACACAGCTGGCTCACCGGGTACAGTCTGATGTGATGTATGTACATGTCTCTCGGCAAAGTGACGGTGATATCCACATTGGTGTGTTGTGACTGCGCTACGTAAGCATTCTTGAGGTTTCCGTCACACATACGGCTCAGAGAATAGTAGTAAGTGTGACCACCGTGTGAATAACTTTGTGTTACTCCATTGGACGAGATTCGGAATCCGCTTATGCTGGTGTAATCCTGAGAGTAGTCTCTGTAAATGGAACCCGGATGAAGCTTCACTTCTTCCACCTGAAATGAAAATCATTTGACATTAGTTCTCGAAAAAAAAAAAATCCTAACCTGAAAGCAACTTGAACTCTAACGCTAATTGTATTTTTTTAAATACGTAGTGGGCGTTTAGACCAAATCTAATCGAGGGACTGGTTATGAAAATTTATAATCTTCAAAAGTGAGAACAAGGTTACCGCAATCGATGTTGAATTGGCCGTGACAGTGCACAATGGGTTTGTTTTCACTTCGCACCGGTAATGGGTTGCGCATAACTTAATCGCAAGATTTGATTGATTATCTTCTCCAAAAAAAAAGGTGTGGTTTGTGCACCTTCAAGGCCAAAAACACAGATAAAAACATGAAACAAAAAGACTTGTCGACTTTCATACCCATCTTCGTGCATTAACTCTGTTTAAAGGTAATGGCACACTCCGTGGTGTCTACTTGAAATTTGACGTCAACCTAATTAAATGCATTTCTCAACTTAAGCAGTGAAGTAGCCTTCCCAGCGAGGCTGGAATGGTTTCAGTTCCTATAAACCTTATGTCTTTTCTATTGAAAATGAACACCTAAAAGATCATTCATTTCAACCAAAAAAAGCAGTGAAGTCTGAATTATCAAAACGTTAACTGTAACCTCGACGGCGGTCATCCTTTGGCCAGGTCATTAAGCACGCAACCGGATAAAGGACCTCTTGGAAAGGGATGAACGGGTGCTGTCTTTACAAATTCAAAGTGAGCTTGCTGACCATGAACGTTTTCACTAAACATCTCCACCACTGACTTTGTAATTAGCTTACCTGATTGATTCGCTCGGTCAAAGGCGGTCGGCCCTTGTTGTCCACTTTCAGAGTACGGTGCACGCGGCTGGAGTCATTTCCCGCCATTTCCACGTACACGGTTCCGGCAGCACCGTTTTCTACGTAACCGTTCCCACCAGCAGCTTCAAGGACCCCATCAAAGAACCCTCCACGATAATAAAGAGCGATTCTACCACCAGAGCCTCCACCACCTCCTCTTGTAGCATCACTATATCCATTACCACCATTAGCCTTAGGAGAAGAAATTTAGAAAAATGATCACCCAATGCAGGTTAATTGTGCTCCCTGAAATCAACACTGTAGCACATTTTTTATTACTCGAAAACGTTGTTCTGTTGTCTTTGTTTTCTTTCGGTTTTTGCAGCAAGCCAGTCACATGGTCCCCTACAGGATCTGCTACATGAAGAAACGTTATCTATCTGCCTTTTGCATATATATAACGGCTATTTCTAGAAATACATACCCGAACACTAAAAGAAATTATAACCAGCCATGGTTAAGGATTTGTAAATTGTACACAGCCGCCGTGTGCATCAAACGGCCTAGCGGCCATAAGTAAACATAATTTTCTCAAAAACTCTCCAGAAGTTGAAAATCCAAAACTGTTGTCGTTAAACACACCTGTACAATTCCACTTCCTTCAAACAAGTTCGTCCTGATAAGAATACTCCCCCCACTACCTCCGCCAGAATACGATCCAGCATAGTGGGCGCCATTCGCACTCAAAGTTCCTTCAATATCTAAAGTGTCGCTTATATTGAGGAAGAAAATTCCACCTCCGCGGCCACCATCACCTCCTCCACCCCTCCCTCCGCTACTACCTGTAAATAAACATCAGTATGTAAAATTGTGAGCTGTTGTTATGAAATCTTTACCGAGATTGCAGAACCCCAACCCACAGACGTTCACAATTAAGCCTCCCCACCAGCATTTTATGGTAATGGTAATGTATTTAAGTACTGCAAATGTCACATACAGGCTCACGTGGTTTACAATCCTTTCTCTGGGGTGCGATCGGACGTCATCCTGTAAGAGCGCCAATGACAGCCGCTTTCAGCCCATGTTTGACCTTACCAACCCAACCCACGTATGAATGTGAAAGGAGGACAGACCAAAACACCGGGTTCTCCCTAGTACTCTTCACGTGTGGGCTCTTTAACGTCCAACATTGCTGACATAACAGGAAAGGTTGTGAGACGGGGCCTACGGTTTATAGTCCTTATCCGAAAAGACTTGAAATTCTAACTATTTGCAGATGAAGGTACAAAAGCAAAACTTTCTCCTAAGTTATTTTGAAGACCCTGATCATGAATGTTGGTCCAGCCGGGGTTTGAACCGCCTGCGATCCCCCTCACGATAGTCCGATGCTCAACCAAATCTAAGCCACTGGTCGTCGGACAAAGTGGATATTTGAGGAGGATATCGATGACTTCACGTTCGTTCCTCTAAAACTATTCTTAATGCACATCAGAGTGCTTAGGCAAGGACATATCTCATGACATACCGCAACTTGCAAGTTTTTGTATTTGGGTTTCGCTTAAATTCTAAAACATGTCGTCGTTATAAGAGCCATACAAATGAGGCAGCATCAAGACAAGCTAAAAAGGAACAGGATGCACTTTCAGCTGCCATATGAACCACTTCTGGTACCCATTTAAACCTGGGTGTATGTAGGGGGGGGGGAGGGGGGGGAATCAGTGTTGAGCAGGCTTCACTTCTAAGAAGAAACCACAGCAGTAGAGCAAAGCCTCAAAGCATCAATTCCAACCGGTCAACGACTACACCTTCCTTCACTGTACTGGAATCAATACACAAGAACACACCCAAACTTACCGAATTCACTGGGTTCGGTGATGGACCCGTAAGCAGCCCCAGTTGTCACTTGACTCGCAGCACGACCGCCTAGGCCCCCATGCCCTCCGCCAGATCCACCGGCAAAGCCTGGGGATGGGTAGTCGGCGCCAGGGCCCTTACCTAAAATATAAGGCACGGTAGAAGTCCATATTCATATAGAGAGATCGAATTAGGATTTCATGGTACTTGACTCACTTCAGAGCTGAAAGTTTTTTTAAATTTCCACATCCTTTGGAGGATAAGAAGGCTTGTTAGGGCGTGGACAAGAAAAATATGCCTTAATGAAACAGGTCTGTAACTAATACTTAGCAAGGTGTCATTGATTCAATAGAGGTTCAACAACATAATAATTTCATGTATAGAGGTCGGATTATAGTTTTTGGTACTTGCCTCATTTTAGAGGAGAGCGTTTTTTGAAATTTCCAGGAGCCCATCTGGAGCGTGCAACTTCCATACAGCGTCTGTGAAAGGGCGTTTTCACAAGTAGGTTTATTTTTAGACTAGCCCTTCCCGCGAATTAGGTTAAAAAACAAAGGCACTTCCGGTTCGGTGACCCCATGACGTCAGCTTCATTTCTTGTAATTGGTCATCGGGCTCCTGTGGGAGTCTTTATTCGCGGGAAATTCAATCTAAAAATAAATCGGTCTGTGAAAACGCCGTTACACGAACACAGTAGAGTTGTAGGCTCCGGGTCATGGGTTCCTGAATTTCCTCATCCTTTGGAGGATAAAAAGGCTTCTTCGGGCGGAGACAAGAAAAGTATGCTTTAGTTGATAAAACGTCACTTAAGTTTTCAATAATAGAAATAATCATAATAACAACAGTTTAAACAATGATTATGGTAACATTAAAGATAATGACTATGATGATGACGATGATGATGATGATGGCGATGATGATAACGACGATGATGATGGTGACGACGATGATGATGATGATGGCGATGATGATGATGATGAGGAAGGAACCAAAGAATCGCGGGAGTTCTTTCATTTCGCCAAGGGTGGCTGAGGGAAGAGGAAACATTCCCATGCCCGATGAGTTTCTCTTTCAATCCATTTTAAGCTTCGCGCCATGCTGTGAAAGTTATTTAGGTCTCGTGCCCATGGTCGCGCAGCCAATGATAACCAATCAAGTGTCTTCCTTAAAATAGCCACGCATCATTGGAAGAGGCCCAGGTATGGTGGATGTGTTCTCTTCCCTCATCTTCTCTTGATTAAGATAAGTTCAGCACTTGACTCTAGAAAAGCTAAAACGCCCGAGCACGCCTGAGTATTCTTAGGCTGGTAGGCTTACTCGGACAAACTGACTTATGTCTAGTGTCAACCGAAATTACATAATAATAATAATAATAATTATTATTATTATTATTAAATAATAATAATAATAATAATAATAATAATAATAATAACGATAATGATAATAATAATAAAAATAATAATAAACGAAAAAAGACTTACCATCGTATTTGAAATTTTCTCCTTTCAGTGTGGCACCGACAATCGCTAATGCATCTATGGTAAAATTTTTGACGTGTACATGGAGATTGACAGCTGTGAATGTACCACCGCCAAATACTTGCATAGAAGTTCCGCGGAATTCACGGATTCTCTCTTGATTGGTCACACTCATGGTTCCCTTGTTTCGAACTTGGATTGTTTCAAAGAAAAAGGTCTGAAAACCCCCCAAAAAATAACCGATAGTATAAATAAATTTATGCAACAGTTATTATTTGTAGAATTACGACAGTAAATTAGGTAAGCATTCAAGGTGCACCTGAGGTTATGATTGGAGCAAAACGACAAAAGAAAAGTATCTTTATGGATAAGAGCTTAGAAAAAGGCGAAACACATTGAGTCAGCATTTTGTTTATTTTGGAGTGCTTATGGCTGAAGCAGTTTTAATCCCAGACGAATGTATTGAGTGAGCATGGTGGAGGGGAATGCACTTATGACTCGAAACTTTCGTATTATATCATCTAATCATCTGATCTGATCATCCCGTCATGTTAAGATGTGTTTTGTAAGTTACCAATTATCATTATCATTATGCTCAGAATCAGAAAGATACTTAAGTGACATTTATTTCCATTATTTATCATGGATGCAGGTGTTGAAGTTGAGGGGAGGGTTAAAGAAGACACTTTGTAAACCTGATCAAAAATGGCGACATACCTGAAAAAATACTCTCGGAATTATCTGACACTATTACACCAGCCACAGATAATCAAATAAGAAAATCAGGCCACGAAGCAAATACTTATAAGGCCCTTTGCTTTCGTTTCCATTGGTTACACAGATACCCCATGACAAACTTTGGCTAATTAACAAGCGTGTTAAAAAAGCCCTCCTCTCCGCAAATAAATGTGAATTGCCTTGGGCACTGAATACATACCTTGGTGGGTTTTCCCTCAGTATCATACATCTCTTTCATGCGAATGACTCCATCATCGACCACAGTGATGTTCTGACACCTTTCCAAGACTCCATCAACCTCGACCGTTACCCCGGCAACAAGCAACAAGCCTTGCATAGTGGTCAATCCACCCTGGTAAATGATCATATCCATAGGAAGGTATGATTGCAGAGACAGAAACGTTTGGTTATAGCCAAGATGAAGTCTTCCGGTTCTAAGAAACGCGAACAAATATCGATAAGTTAAAGGCCAATTTTCACCCTAGACGCAACACGCGCCCGGCATGGTTTCGTGTTTAACGAATTTACAAAAATTCGAAAACTCAGAAAGCCTCTCAGAATCTTCTTCGTCAAAGGCCATCCTTCGATAAATCTTTTAGTTCCCGATTCGAATGCGTTCTCAACTTATCATTTCATAATTTTATGTCATCTCTATATTTGCTTAAAATATTTCTATTTGACGTTGAATAGTATCGAACAACATGACAAATTGCCGAGACGAAGTTTGCTCGCCGCTCCACAAAGACAGCAACCTCTGCCACTCTGCTTCAATTTGGTACGATTTGGCCTTGCTTACAGTCTCCCCGATTATAAGAGTACTTGCTCTCGTTTGAATAAAGTGATCATCATCAGAATTATTACTATTATTGAATATTAAAAAAAATGGAAGCGTTTTGTGCTAAACAACAGCTAAGTTAACTGGTCTTCACGTTGATTTTGCTAATCCTGGAGTTGTACTTGTGAACAAGCCCGTCACGTCCAAGGTCCCCATAACTGCGTGCAGTTGGTGGCTATGTTGAATACAAGAGTTGCTGTTCCTTCCAGGTGCAGTTCATAAAAGCAGTAGATCGAGTCGTTCAAAGATTAGCTCTTAACACAATGACAAGACGACTGCTAGGACAAAGCAACACCAAAAATAACCAATATTTTTAAAAACTGAACTACGGATATAGGATTTCCAACATTTTCATTGGCTCGCCGGACACAGGCTATCCGTTCATATATCTGCTGTACCTAATATGGCCAAGGAACGCGTCAAAAAGAAGGTCGACAAAAGCCGTTTTGGACCGGAATTGACCAAGGCAGAAATCGATGCTTCAGTGGAAGAGTTATTGATACTGCCTCGGTAGATATAAAATGATATAACCAACTCGGGGCTAAGCGCCTCGTTGGTTGTCTATCACTTCATATCCAATAATAATTGTTAATTATTAGTTTCACTGATGAGGAAAAATAATCAATGTGCTGCACGTGCGGTTTGCACGTTTCTTTGCTATACTAGCCAATTCAATCACGTGAAATAACCCAATTGGGCATTTTGACAAAAACGTGAGCATTCAACAGAGAATCTTTCGTTCTCTATCTTCACTTAAAAGCCATTCGCATCAATCCAATT
>NC_090890.1:45869730-45907230 GCF_036669925.1 Montipora capricornis | reverse complement strand
TACGAGGGACTCGACATGATTCAATTCGATTTCATTCGACGATTCAATTTTCACTTCAATTGTCAATAATCGGCTCGATTCCATTCCAAATGGTACAATTCCATTCAATCGATTCGACTCGGCTCGACCCGATTTGTGGAACCTAAACATTCTATGAATTATCAAAGCTTTCCTCCGTTTATTTGTTGAGTCGGTAAAATGACACTGACACTAGTGACGGTATGCACAAGGTTCAACAATAATATTGTGACTTTTTTTACCTTATCAACTTGTAATCGCAAAACTAATTTGCTTGGCTCTCCTTGACGGCAGTCGGTCGGATTAACCCAGTTATTTGTTCCTGCGACTTCAATGTTGTTGAGGTAGATCCGCATGTAATAAGAAGTGTAGTGATCCGAGTCACAATGGGGATAAATCAACATATATTCCAAGAACAAGGCCAACGGAAATTGGTACGTAATAACAGGATTTGAATGTGTAGTGTAATAATTCGAAGAGGTTGAGAGAAACAAATTAGCCAGAATTGAGTTGTCAGTGTTACATATCTTTGAATCATGCGAGCTTGTGCTTCTGCAATACGGTGTTCCAGTTGTACTCAAAATTATGCCATTGGGTGCTTGATACGATGTTTGGTAGTAGGGATATCCTAGGGATAAAGAATAAACAATTGAAGTAAATAACTGAGTAATATTTTCACGCCGTTTCTCATTAAAACATCACATGCATGGCTAAGGTGTAATTACGATGACAATGACAACAATAGTGACTTAAGGGAGTCTAAAAAAACGGCGACGGCTACAGCAACGACAATGCCACAAAACAATAATAGGGAGCTTAAGCAACGACGACGGCGACGACAACGAGAACGTCACGAATTTGCATATTTAGTGAGCAAAAACAATATCTTTGCATGCCCTGCACGTGCGTTTTTCACTTTTGTCCATTTCTTTGCCGTCGTCAGCAAAACAACAATAGGGAGCTTAAGATCTACGACGATGACGTCGACGAAAACGCCACAAAACAATGATATCATTGGTTAAAAGAGCATAAATAATCGTGCTGCACGTTCAGAACGGATTTTAGCTCATATTTTTGCGGTTCTCTGCATGACGACGACGTAAAATGCAACAGAGAATCTTTCATTCTCTACTTTCAGTCTGAAACCGTTCGTACCAATTTATTTTTAGGATACTTCACCCACATTGTACGACGTGAACGAGATGGAATAATCGCGAAACACTTTTACTAGAGCAAAGTTCTATTTTGAGGTGACGTTTTCGTCGACGTCGCCATCGTCGATCTTAAGGTCCCTAACGTGAACGAGATGCTTCCGTGAAGCATACACTTTTCCAGCGAACAATGTTTTGAAACAAACAACATATTTGCTATTAGAGGCAAAAACCTCTTCTATTTCATTGCGTGTGTGAAGAGAAGAAACTCAGTCGTGTCAAATATGCGCAATATTGCAACAAACTAAATTTCAGGATCAAACCGTTTGCATGAAGAACCTTTTCCTTGAATAATGAAGCACAAAATACACGACAAGCTTTCTTTCAAATAATTCTTGGCTGTCACATTTCCAATTATTTTTTTTTACCTGAAGACTGTGCAGAGTTGATCACAGATTCACGTAAGGTGTTCGATTCGTTCTCTGTACGTCTTTGTTGAACCCACAAGTTACCAGAGAATTTTCCATTTGGTTTCAGTGTTCTACATAACAGCACACTTGGTAAATATTATTTTAGAAATACAGCTCACTTTGATTTCGGCTCGACGGGCGATAGATTGTTGTCGAAGTCCATTACTCGTCGCTTTTGAGATTCCAGGTGATGATTTTTCACCGCCTGCCTAGTTTATCTAACTGACTTTCCATTATTGAGCTCTATAAGGGTATATTTTGTTTAAGGATCCACTAACACGCCATTCGCGTTACATGACTTTCGACGCCATTGCAGGCTAAGTTAATGATTCTACTGTGTCCACCAGAGAAATCTACGCAGTTCCACTACCCTCTCGATCCTATGAAAATACGCGCAGAAGGCTCTATGCACAAAGACACCACTTACCAGGGGAGTGACAGGCAAGACTTTTACCGACACGGAAGAAAAAAAAAAAATAACACCGAACACATGCCACCAACTTTCCGACTGGGATTGCCACACGGCAACCCAGTAAATAGCCAAATTTGAGGTTTTTATGAAGAACGTCAACACTTGAGGATTACTTTTCATTTTCTCCCTTAAAGTAGGCGCCGTTTCGACCAGTGTCACTTTTTGGGAACGATAAAAGGTAAAGGTAAAGGTGAAAGTGACTGTGAGAGTGGCAGAAGCACTGGCACTAGAAATGACAATAGGGAGCTTAAGATTTTACGACGGCGACGGCAACAACAACGCCGCAAAACAATGATATCATTGGTTAAAAGAGCATAAATAATCGTGCTGCACGTGCAGCACGGAGTTTAGGACGGATTCTTGAGGTACTCTGCGTAAGGACGACGTGAAATTACCAAATTTGAGGTTTTGACGACAACGTAAGCATGCAAAAGATAATCTTTCATTCCCAATTTTCACTTTGTAACTGCTGGGGTACCAATTTATTTTTAGGGTACTTCGCCTAAATTGTAAGAAGTGAACGAGATAATATAAACGCGAAAGCGACGTTTTCGTTGAAATCGCCGTCGTAGATCTTAAGGTCCCTAATGACAGCAACAGTGGCAGGGACAGCAACGACAACAATGCCAGTGGAAACGGCAAAAATGCGTTCTTGCAAAAGTAAACCCCCCCGACGGAAACGTGCCTTTGTGAACCTCCAAGCAAAATAGAACTTTTTAGCATCAGCTTGTTTTAAAAATTAAAAACTAAAGAGATTTGTTCTCCCGCCTCCACCACTCAAGAAAGCAAAGGGCAACGTTGGAGAACTGATGAAATAAATGACGAAAGAAGACATTACCTGTTGGGTTGCCTGTAAGTTCTATTTCCTTAATCTCGTTGAGCCTTGATGGTGTTTTAGACCCATCTTCATTGTCGATTCTTAGAATGCGGTAAGGCTGATTGGCGTTTCTGTTGTTTTGAATATAAACCGTTCCTGCTCCTCCTCGTTCTGCCTGGCTTGCTCCTCCATGGCTTTGATATGACCCAATGAATGTGTAATTCCCGTTGTAGTACACAGCTATACGTCCACCAGCGCCACTGCCTCCGTACGGGCGAATACTCGAAGATCCAGATCCGCCGTTCACCGTTACATAGCCTTCACCATCGTAATTTAATGCACGGATAACGATGCTACCCCCTGCCCCACCGCCACTCGGATTAACCGCACTTCCGGGTTCTCCATTCGCTTGCACTCGCCCCTCAAGTCTCAACATTTCCGAGATTTCAAACACAATGCGCCCTCCTCCTCGTCCACCTACCACGTGTAAGCCATCGCCTCCCCCGCTGCCATACTCCGTAGGCTCGTACATAGAGTCATAAGAATAAGAAGCCTGAAATGCGGCCGATCCCCGGCCTCCACGACCTCCGTGACCACCACCTCCGGCCCCAGTATTAAAGGAAGTCTGGCGCTTGCCAGCCCCTGGGCCACTTTGAGAGCCATATCCTCTGTAATCCGCCGTCACAGTGCCTGGTCATGACAAAAGAAAACAAAACGGAAGCGGATGAACAAGCGATTAGTGCCATTTTTTTCTTATAGTATAACACATCTAGAAGCAAAACTTACAAAAAGAATCAGTATACAAGATACTTGTGAGGCCGTGGATACAGAAATTTATTCCTGCAACGGTTACAATATTTTCGGGAGCAAATCCCACGCGAGTTAGCAAAGGATAATTATTCGGTGTTTGAGTGGCCAATCAGACCGTCGCGCCTCCAACGCCATTCACAGTTTATAAAATTCACAGTATACGTGTAATAAAGTGGCTAATGCCGTTAAACAGTGCTCAATACACTTTTAAGTGTAGAGCTTTGAATAAGAAGATATAAAGAAGAGACAAAATTCTCTGTTACTCCGAGTTTCGTGCTCTCACAGTATATAATACTAATTCACAGTATATAAAATTAGTATACAAAACCCGGGAACTTAAGACCACTGTTTTAGTATATACTATTTTAAGATATCTGCAGGTATCGTACAACGTCTAAAGAGAGAGAGAACAATTTAGAATAAGAGAATTTTCATGCTTATACACCATATGTGGTTTCGCGTTTACACAATGCTTGATCTCTCTGGTAAAGACGGATAGCATGCAAAAAAAACCAAACTGCCAGCAAGTCGGTTGTCTGCCAGTTGCAGTAGAGTTAGACCTGGAACACCGAGGACAAATCCGGCTAATAACTCATACTAGCCCACATATAGAGCAGCAACTATAGTTAACAATTGTTAGCTCTTGTTTGGACGTGTATTGTTTATTTCCATAAATTGTGATTTGGGCTAACATGGATCATATGCCACAGCCAATGAGTGGACAGAGTGAGATTTGAACCCGACGCACACGCATGCAAACCCAACGCCTGACCACAGGACAAGGTCGCCTCCAAAATTACTGTAAATTACTGGGATCCATTGAAAATCTAACGTTACCATGGGCGTTGACCCTTATTTGAAATGATACAAATTTACCTGCAACATCAATAGTAGCATTGACCGAGTCCAGATAAAAATCATCAACGTTTGCCAGTCCACCAGCATTCACCACAAAGCGTATCATATGTAGACTCACTGGACCATGACCCGGAAGCTTAGTTGTGTGAAGCAGACCAAGTGACTTGATTGACAGATTGGTAAACCGGAAGTGACCAAGCTCCTCGCCAAGTGAGTTTCCGCCAGACCAAAGGAAAAGTTTTCCATTTCTGTCGATGGTGTAGTCCTCAGAGTCTAACAGCGTTCCGTTGATTTCCATATAGACTTCTCGCAATGACAACCTTCGAGGTACTTCTAAAGACGCGTTAAAATACACCAATGTGTTAATAGGAAAGTACAAATCAACAAACTTGAAGACAACGGACTGGAAACGCCCAATGTGAAGCACGCCGCTTCGATCACCTCGAAGGGTGTGTGCGTAAAACGTCACATTCTCCCGCGAAGCGTCTCCGTAGAAAGCCACGTGCGAGTTGCCGTGAAGATGAAATTCGTCCACGGTGTATTTGTTGGCTTCATGTAGCCACGTGACTGCACCAATGTATTTTGTATCGCTGTATATTCCCTTCATAAGATGACGAAGCCTTCCTTGGGATTTATCCACAGCCCACGGGTAAGCTAATCCGTAGTTATTTATCTTCAAAACTTGGTATATCACTTTGCTCCCGTTTCTGGTCTCCAAATACACAGTTCCAGAGGCACCCGGTTCAACGCCACTGTCTCCTCCCTTTGTTGTGAGCGTTCCATTAAAATTAACCATAAAGGTGTGGTAAATTGCTATGCGGCCACCTGAGCCCCCTCCTCCGTGACTGGGAGACCCCGACCCTCCTTTGGCACTGATGGTCCCGTAGCCGTCAAACTCTTCGCAGTCTATCCATACACTACCACCACTGCCTCCCCCTGCTGTGCTAGGCGGAGGGCCGTCTTCTCCGTCTGCTGATAAATGTCCATCAAGAATCAAATGACGTGTGACAATCTTTATGGCCCCGCCTCCTTGTCCACCAAGTCCACTTCGGGTAATCTGGTTTTTATACGGACCAACGGTGCTGGTGCGGTAATCACCGAAGTACAGGTTGCCTGACAGAGAAACAAATAGGTTCTTTAAAACGATTTTACCCCATGATAGCTTAACAAAAAAAAAAATTTGATCGTGAGCAGTATTTGATACCGAACCAAAAGGAAAACCTTTTGTTCCACCTAGGCATTCCTGTAAATTCTCAAAAGAGGTTTCATCAAAGCAGAGTCAAGTATATAAACTGACAGACTGCCATATTTCAACTCGTCGGAAAATGCCTGTAATTCATACGTTATTTATACCCTTGTTGTTGATTTAGTAATGAAATTTCAAAATGACAAGAAACAGTCCCATTTAGGTGCGGTCTGTGGAGTTGTTGCCTAATAAATATGGACACTAATACGGACAGTGTGATACTTGAGCTCACGTACCACATTCACAGCCAATTTGACGCAAAGGAAAGCTAATTAGGTTCTAATAGCACGCATTTCAAATTGCTTAGACCGAGATGAATTTATTAGACCATTTTCGAATTCTCACAGCTGGACTGGATCTAGCATGGAATGGAGGCTAATGCGGGCAAATCTTTTCAACTGCAAATTAATTTGCCCGCAGTAGCCTCCATTTCATGCTAAATCCAGTCCAACCGTTAGAATACGAAACTGGCCTATTGCTTGCATACTGATTGATTGCGTGCACCTGTTCTGATTGGTTTAAGTGTGGTTTTACAACACTCAACTGAAAATCTCTGTGTGGACTAAATGATGTTATAAACTTCTTTCCACGTACCATAATGCAAACCGTATCCTCCAGCGCTGCCATAATCGAAGGGTTTCATGTAATCACCGTAAAACTGACCCACCCGAGTTACTCCATTTCCCCGCCCCCCAGTTCCAGCGTAGCCAGCCCCTGTGGCGCCTGATGTGCTCCCGGTCCCTTGCCCAGGTCCCTCGGATGGCTCAAACTCGGTTCCAGATCGTCCCTCCTTTGTAACGTAACCAGCATGATTATGACTGAGTTTTCCTCCCGAATTTATCCTAAGCAAATGGTCAATTGAGATGTGTAGCTTATTGTTTGATTTGAAGTGACCACCACCAAAGATCTAGTGAAAGAAGGGAAGAAACAATATTATGGAATATAATTTTATGTGAGTTCTTCATAAACAGATTACCCAAATGACCTGTGAAGTTAGAGCACCAATTATTCAAAATTCTTATAGACGAAGTTTAGCGATTGATGCTTCGGAGACTTCAGTTGAAAATGAAGAATTTAATAACGACGAGGAAAACGAGGGCGACTCGGGAAGGTTCTTTTTAACTCCAAAGCTACAGAATGTTTTAAAAAGAGTTCTTAATGTTTGCCATAGATGGAAACGCAGAACCTTTTTGACACTGTTCTCTTTTTGGGAATCAAAGAACATTAGACTTTGCCACGCGAGCGCACTATTCTTAAAACAAACCTATTTTCTTCTTCATTTTAAGGGAGCATTTCTTTGTGTCGAGTCTTTGAATTCAGGAATTCTGTTTAAAGTGGATTTGTACGATAATTCATAACACTGTTAAGTCTGGCCTTGAATCAGAAGACAAGGTCTGGAAAATTTTTTAAAGATATATATCCCCACTCTCAACTCTTAAGTCCATTTACCTCGCCCGGCTCTACGAGTTCTGATAACTGAGTTTCGACTGTTATGTCGGACTAAACTAAATATAACACTCTCACCGTCAAGTTATAGAGAGACAAAACGCTCTCCAAGTTCTTGTCAGAAGAATGCAATTCGAACACTCCCCTGTCTTGGACGTGAAGGGACTGGAGTGAGTATTGCCCAGGGGCTGTGTCCTTGCCAAGACTGGAGTTTGAATCAGTAAAGAACGATCCTTGATCAAAGACGAATAAGTCTTGAACGCCCCAAATCTACAAATACAAAATAGACGGAAAGGTAAGTCAACATTTTTCACATGTCGTCTGCTGTTAGGAAGTTAGTACCCCACCTTCAAGATTTGACAAATTGATGTTAGTTTATCATGTGTCTGTCCTGTTATTGATCATGAATTTCGTGATAACATTGTCAAAGTAGCTGTAGATCCAGGAGGCGATAGCCGAGTGGATTCGAAGACTACTTTGACAATGTTATCACGAAATTCATTGTCAGTAACAGGATAGACGCATGAAAAACTGACATCAATTTGTTTTTTACAATAACAAACAGGCAGAGGGGTCAAAATTAAGTCACAAAACGAGAAGAAAGCGAGACAAAAATGCGAGAAACGTCAATCTGACGCGAGCAATATCGCGTCATTATCGCATAAATTATAAATTTATGTTTCATTCCGCTTATTTGCAATAAAATTTATCCAATCCGCGCGCGAGAATTTTTGCAGTTATTTTAAAATAATAAATTGAAAGTGTATGCATTATCGGCGGGCGCGTTTGCGGACGCGTTAAGAGCAAAGAGGCTACGCGATATACATTTGCAGCGCCAAGGCACGAAAAATCGGAAAACGCCTCCCTTTCGGTTGCATTCCGTAGTCTACAAATGCCTGTGGTTTAACTCCCCAAGAGCTTCTCAAGTCGTACGCGAAAATGAAAGCAAAACGATAAAAATTGACTAAAAAATGAACTCTTATGCGCGTGTTTTCCTCATGTGGCCCCGAACTTTTGCTTGCTGCTTTCTACGCGGAAGTTACGAAATTTGACCGCGATTTGACGAAAAACACTTAAATACCAAGGAGTCACCAACGAGGATTTTGCATCCAGCCTTTCATTATAAATTATTGGTACAGAGTCGTAATGTCCTTCTTCCCGGGAGAAAATGCTTCCTCTGTAATTATATTCAGTTTACATCGAACATCGAATGTGGATTATTGCGCATTGGACGCGTATCACACCCTAGATATTAACACTGAATGACGTGAAAGAGGGGGATATGTAGGTCCTGATGCTGTGGTCTATGTCTAGCAGCATGTGGTCGGCCTGACTAGATTACGTTTGAAAGGTGTCCAAGTGAATGAGACACGACAGCTAGAGGACAGGCAGAAGACAGACTTTTTGGCGAATACTAGAAACTCCTTACGTTAGAGCAAAGAAGGACGGAACTATGTAAAAAAACGTTTTAACAAAATTGTAGATAACCCCCTGGATGTTCTACACCCTCTTATTGCTTTCAATGAGGGACCAACTAGGGACCTCAGGAACGCTAGACCATACCCTGTAAAGCCATGTAAGACCAATAGGTGTCGTGACACTTTTATTAACAAATGTGCAGTTATTTTTTAGCAATTCAATTACGCTACTTTTTGAGATTTATATTCGTAGTCGTAGGATTTTTATCGTAAGCATGTAAGTTTTTTTTTGTAATTATATCCATATATTTCCCCCTTCTATACATTGTAAACCTTAGCAATTCAGTTTATGCTGCTATTAAGGTATTGAATAAACCATTCTTCTTCTTCTTCTTCTTCTTCTTCTTCTTCTTCTTCTTCTTAAAATACGATTCACTGATTGCAAGCAAGAAAGACATCGCACAGGCTGTGATTTGACAATCTATCGTAATCAGTCAGCTATGGTATCATAACTGGCCATCAATCTTAAAGAAATGGCAATAACTCCGGAAAGATATAAAAGAAACAGTAAACCAGGAACAAACCTTTCCTGACGATTTAAAACTGACTGTCTGCAAGAATGCGCGCCTTGGCAGCATCATGCTTCCATTTTCGTAAACACGCAAGCCGAATGGGATGTCGGGATCAGTAACAGCAACAGAAAAATTTTGATTGTATCCTACATGAAGAAAGCCACTCTTGTCCCCATAAAGTCGGTCGGCATGAAAGCCTACGTGGGCCTGCAAACCATTGAGTGGCATAACTGCAAGTTGAGCAGATCCGAGGACAAACACTTCGCTAAAGGTGTGATAATTGGTGCCGGCTGCTGGCTCTATCCATGTTCGCGCGCCGTCAAAACTTCTATGCTTGTACCTGTATAAGCAATGAGTGAAACAAACAAACTAAAGGAATGCCGATAGTATAAAAAAATTCTCACTACCTGTTTGGTTGGGTGACGTACAGTCTGGCTGTTGCACTGAGCGAAACACTGAATGACATATTTATCTATCAAGGTGTAATTGCTATATCCACTTGTATCTATTTAAGTGCTATGCCTAATAATGAAAACGAGCCCACAATAAGAACAGAGAAACCGTCGCACTCTAACCAGGGTGAAAACTGAACCAACGACCTCCGGAATAGGTCACCCTTGCCCTACCGAATGAGCTACAAGGTCAGACAGGAGCAGACAGTAGGAATGTGAGGTTTCATTTCACGGAAGTGAACACGTACAAGAAAAAGGAGAGATACGCTTTTTCAAACGTTGGCCGCGTAGTACACCCATGTTAAAGTGTTATATATACCCATGTAATCTATCTGAGCGACAGTTTCTGTCTTTGTGTAGATCCCTTTTCGTCAATAGGGCTAACGTTCAGATGGATTATAGAAGGAAATACATTGTGATAGATAATTCTGTTGATTTATAAGTGCTACGTGGCCAACGTTTGAAAAAGGTATCACAAGGTATCCCTTCTTTCACTCACTCACTCATTGACCGACCGGCTCATGAACTGAAAAAATGACGGTCCACCAGACAGACTCGGACAGATGACAAACAGACTGACTGACTGACTGCTTTATTATTAGGCTGGCTCAATCAAATCCTAGTTAACCGACTGCCTGGCTAACCTGACTGTTCAATGAATGAAACATAAGCGGTACAGTACCTGTCTGACACCTCCTTTCCTTCCACAAATATTTCCAACTCAGTCAGACCCGATTTACTGCTGCTATGGTCCCCATATAGCTCAACAAAAACCCGAGTAGCATTTCGTCTGACAGGCATTTCAACATAGGATCCTTGGGTACAACCGTTTGACAATTGGACGTAATTACTTGTGACAGGCACGTCACTGACGCCATCATTTGTGGTAACCTGAGGACGAACATCTTTAGCAGTCAAAGATATTGCAGTGAAGATCCAACATGAGCTTAACAGGAAGTAGGATAGAGGTAGCATTGAGGGTTAAAACAGGCACAATACTTTGATTAATCATAAAAATATGTCTCGAGACAATTAGCGCAGTCAATTTTAAAAGCCCTGTTGAGGTAGTTTTGGTAATTTTAGATTAAAACTGGGCAACAAGTTTATCAAATCACTTAATTTCTAACACAACCAACATTCCTGCTAGCCCAAGATGACATCCGAAACATTTCAGCAGGATGATCTAACGATATAAAATTTTTTCTTGTCTTGTTGAAACGCTGCGCCTTGGCTTGAAAAATTGGTCGTCCCATTGACAGATACCGAAGAAGCGCACAATAGGCGAAGACGTTCTGATTAAAAGTTCCACGTCTTTGTTATGCCAAGCACCGCAAAAATATGCAATCAAATGCATGCCCCACGTGCATCACGATCATTTTGGCCAATTTTAACTATTGATATTCTTGTTTTGTTGCGTTGTCATTGCCGTGGCCGTCGGTCGTTTCTTAAACCCTCGACCCTTAATAGCAGTTAAACAAACGCCGACGGTAACGGTGGTTTCTTTGAAAAGACGACGACGGCCAAGGAAACGACAACACCATCCACAAAACTATAATATCATTGGTTAAAAGAGGAAAAATAATCGTGCTGCACGTGCGGTACGCATTTTATCACATGTTTTTTGCGGAACTTCTGCATAACAACGACGTGTAATCACCAAATTTGAGGTCTTAACGACGTCACGTTCCCTAGAACGAACCCTCTCAGGTCAAATCGGTCAGTTTTGAACGTGAGTAATGGCGGACCGTGAAATCCAAAACTTACACTGTAAGTACAAATTGCCACTCAGGAGTTACGCAAAGACACTTTCAAAATCTGAAGAAAAAAGGGAAATGCCTTCTTACAGACGGATTTGAAGTAAAGAGCGAGACTGAAAGATTCACTGTAGTTTGTCCACGTTGTCGTCAAAACCTCAAATTTGGCAATTTCACGTAGTAGTTTTGACGAGTACGGGAGAGAATTGTTCAAAACTGCGTGCCGCACGTGCAGCACGATCATTTTGGTGTTTTCAACCAATAATATTACTGCTTTTTGGCGTTGTCGTTGCCGTAGCCGTTGTCGTTTCTTAAACTCTCTATTTTTACTCTAAAACTCGTAAACTCGTAAACTACTTTCTGAAATCCCATAATACACTTCTTTTACCCCCTCTCCCCCCACCCCCCCCCCAAAAAAAAATGCCTAGGCATTGTTTTCGATTTCTCTTGGGACAGCTTTATGTCCCAAGAGAAATCGAAGACAATGATTATGCAAAATTTTGGGGGGCTAAAAAGATGTATTATGGGATTTAAGAAAGTAGACAATTCTTTTTAGTAGACAATTCTTTTTAGAAAACAAGGAATGAAAAGTGATATTTTGAGGACGTCGCCGTCGCCCTAATAGAGAGCTTTAGATTCTAGGACGAGAACGACTACGAGTACGAGATTTTCTCAATGAACAACAGTGAGCGCGCGCAAACCAGCGTCATTTTGGCGGGAAAAACGTGATACCGTCGTCATTTTAGTACGAGGTTTTGCAAGAATGTCGTCGTATCAAAACAAGTCAACAACACGGTAGCAGTTTTGGCATTTTTCGATCAGCAAAAAAGGTTAAGTTACCAGCAATAAAAATAACTGAGGAACCTACACTGCTAACAAAGAGTAAGATTAATTGTCCGGGTTATGAATGTTCTCAGAATTTTCGCTAAAACCGGGCCGTCAAATCTCGTACTCGTTCTCGTTCTCGTCCTAGAATCTAAAGGTTCCTAATAACCAAGTGCACGCTGCCTCAAAGAGAGACAACGGTTCTCTTGTCAAGAGTTCAACCTGTAATCCTAATTAGACTTACAAATCTTCCCTTGGAGCTATTGCAGGTCACCACTGAATTAGGTTCAGGAGGAAGTCATATAAGGGAATCTTTGCTGACGTCAATATTTACATTTTGTTTCATTAAACGTTTGACTTTGCTAACAGAATGCAGAGGTCAACTATCAATACAGTTATTTCCGTAGAGTTATGACTTAAAGTTAGAGTTAACGACTGCCAAAATCCTGAATTCACGATTTTGGACTGCCAAAATCCTGAATTCATGATTTTGGACTGCCAAAATCCTGAATTCATGATTTTGGACTGCCAAAATCCTGAATTCATGATTTTGGACTGCCAAAATCCTGAATTCATGATTTTGGAAACTTAACTCTAATTCTACGACATAACTCTATGAAAATAACTCTAAGAATAGCTGTCCCCCAGAATGCATCATACTATTTACATGTTTACTTCAAAAGGTAAAAGAAACTAGTTTAACTTAGTTAAATCTCCACTTTAAAGCGTTTTAGCTTTGATAAAGAGTTCAGGAAGAAGCCATATTAACGAGAGAAGACTAAATTTCCATTCATTTCTAAAATAGTTAATAGTTCTACTCACGCGGAATTTGGGCCGAGCTCCAGAGCAGTATGGGTACAGTCTTATGTGGTTGATAAACATGGATGCCTTCAAATCAAATGTCAGTTTTGTGTACTGACAGTTTGATAAATAGAAATCACATACACCGGTAGACAATACTTGGTCAAACAAATGCGCAATAGCCCATACTTGACAGCTGTAACACGAAGTACAATAGGAACAACCACACGGGTACAGACTGCAGCTTGATGTAACAGTCACACCATTTGGTGCTGTATATGTTTGAGATCGGCTTGGGCTACCACCTGACAGGTCTAAAAGGCGACCGTTGTTCGGAATCTCGTCGTCAAGAGATCGCTGCCCATTATTATCAAGACGAAGCGTTGAAAATCCACTTCCAGTATGTTTGAGATAAGCAGTCCCGGCAGCACCGGCCTCTGCACCGGGAGTAGCATTACCACCACTGGTATCAAACTTTCCTCTATAAGGGTGGTGTGTGTCATTGTTGCTGTAATAAACTGCGATACGACCACCCGAACCTCCGCCTGAGCCTGAGCTTCCACTGCCACCACGTGATTGTATTATGCCCGTATGGCTTCCGGAGAGAACTTGCGTGTGAATTAAGATGCTGCCGCCACTTCCCCCACCAGAAGCGCTGCTGAAGTCCCGGCTGTTTACCGAGATACCACCATCAACCTAATAATAAAAAATCAACTTGTCTTTGGCATATTCGGTCACTTTCTTCTTTTTTATGGGGAACCTTACCCTAGCAAGTAGACTATCACTCAAGCATGATCAACAAAGACAAATGTCTGTACTTCCGTTCGTTGTCATGTTACTAACCCAAACCACGTGAATACTATCCTAATGTCAAAACCATGGCCGCCACAGTTTTCTCATTTTAAACACGTTTTATTGTTATTATATTTATTATTATTAATTATGTAAAGAGCACTGAAATCAAATTTATATCAACTTTTTTTTAAGTGGTACTATGATCAAAAAATCCTTTCCCTTTTTCTTCAGATTTTGAAAGTGTGTTTGCTTAACTCCTGAATGGCAATTTTTACTTACAGTGTAAGTTTTGGATTTCACGGTCCGCCATTACTCACGTTCAAAACTGACCGATTTGACCTGAGAGGGTTAGATCTAGGGAACGTGACGTCATTTAATCACTGGCTTAAAATTTCAGCGTATAAAGCAGCTTATTATATAGGCAAAACACGACTTTAAAAGTCTGAAAGCCCGAAATTCCGGTGCTTCATATGAATTCTGCCGTGTACACACGCATTGCACGCTTAAACTAGTGAGTCTTTGACGTCATTTTCTCCTCGATCCAGCTCTCTCAAGATTTCAAAAATGGCAATGCCGGACCATTAAATAGGAAAATCCCTTTTTCAAATCAAGGGTCAAATCTTGGGTCACTTAGTGTTTAGTTAACATTATAGTTTTGAAATCCAAAGAAAAAAAGGTTTGATGTTTTGGTCATAGTACCACTTTAAATAGTTACTTTACTACAAGGCAATACAATACAATACAACACAATACAATACAATACAATATAATGCATTACAATAGAGCAACAATAAATTAGGGAAATGAGATGTTGATAGAACCCACTGGGAAATCGGAAAAAATCCGAGCCCCAGATAGGATTCGAACCCACGACCCTCCGTGATCTAGTCGGATGCTCTAACCACTGAGCTACTGGAGACTCTATGGCGAGCAAGGGTGAAATGTGGGTCACGGAGGGTCGCGGGTTCGAATCTCATCTGGGGCTCGGATTTTTTCCGAGTTCCCAGTGGGTTCTATCAACATCTCATTTCTCATGTGAATAAATTAGGGTTAACAATAAATAAGAACTTAACTACAAAAAACAGACTGTGATGAATATTGCATATAATATATAGAATACCATACCTGTAACGTATGTTGAACTTCAATACTTAAAATTCCGCCACCTTTCCCTCCGCTTCCATCACCACCACTTCCGTAGTCTCTCGGATAGTACAAATTTCCGTACGGTAGGCCCTTCTTCATCCGGCATGTGTGATAACCCCCACAACTTCCTCTACCACCAGTTCCACCATGCCCTGCGCCCCCTCGCTGCCAGTTGTTCGTTCGCAAGCCTCCTGGTCCTTTGGTTGCTAAGTAACCGCCATCGCTGGCGTCAATATTGCCACCGTCATCAACGGTCAGGTTGACAGCCGATATATTCATATTGACTGTGTTGATTGCAGCTCCGCCTTCAACCGTCAGGACTTTAGCTTGTAAAACAAATGGATCGTTATGAGCGTTGGGACTGTAGGTTCGAATCTGTGATCTAGCCATGATTCTAACAGTCTCGTTGAACTTGTAAGTACGCTGAATCCTCTCCCCAGTCGAACCAGTTAAGTAGCAGTGAAGTGCTCCGCCGTTCAGGATTGTGAGATTTCGTATGTGATCAAGTGTTCCTTCCACGTGCACTGCGATATTGTTCATCTCAGAAATTGGTGCAAGTCCAAGGTACCCGCCCTCGTAGATGTACGCGCTAAAAGGAATATCTAAAAACAGGCGATGCAAATTCAGGACTTGGTTCTGCGAAAGGTGTATCATTCCTGAGCGATCCCCGATCATGTACCGAAAGAACAACGAAGCGGGACGATTCACCGGCTCGGTTAAGATCGCCAAGTGAGCTCCTCCGTATATTTGTAACTCCTCAAAGTGAAAATCATGAGTGCCGTTAGCAAAATGATGGCTCCCTGACTCCGGCAAGATCCAAGCACGACATCCGTCTTGTGAGAGATCATTATAGTCTGATATTCTTGTTTGGAGAGGGTGTTGCCCACCATTATCAACCAGCAGGGTCCTATGGGTATGAACCAGGTGATAAAGAAATGCGGTCCCAGGCCCTCCAGCTTCCGTATTAACTGCCCCGCCCTTGGAACCGCCTCGAACCTGGAAGGACCCTGTGTAGGTCGTGTTTTCGGAGAAATAAACAGCTATCCTTCCACCAGCCCCTCCCCCAGAGTTGCTACCACCGTCACCACCAATTACTGTGATGCTTCCAGTTCCTTACAAAACAACAATATTTTAACAAAGCTTTATTTCAAATAACATTTCACAAAATCACTATAACAGCCCGCCTAACAAGTAAAGTAAAATTGAGTAAACATTATACAAAATTATTTTCAAGCCCGCAGCTTGAGGAGCCTGCATTTTTAAAGAAGGCATTAATTCAAATGAAGTTAACTTCGTTAAGACACGTCCACCCAGCTGGAAAGAAACAATCATTTGGCTGATTGAATTACAAGCTTGGTGGAGATGAAATCGGGACAGAGGAATGGTAGTCCATTCCATGTTTTCATATTCTCTTTATTGTTGGTGCAGGTCCGCGGTTTCACGAGATCAAGCTTCGCAAAAAAAATCTACCTTTAAGAGAACTGAAAAATTTACGTCCCTCAGGTAAAAGATACGCATAAATTTTAAATGCCAAATCGCATGAAGCACTTTCTCCTCAGATTTTTAAGACTCTCTTTGCTAAGCCAACCTATCGCACATGCTTATCTCTTAAAAAATCGGCCGGAGTTAAGATCTCCTACCTTTCATCCGATAGCAGTGCATCCAGATACTCCCTCCGCTGCCTCCTCCGCTACCAGAATCCCCGCCAGGGTCCGCGTTTGCCGTGACTTCCCCATCAATTTGAATGACATTCGTGACATTAAACCAGATTATACCGCCTCCTCTTCCAGAGTTTTGTCCGCCACCAGAACTTCCGAAAACTACGGGCTCATAGAGATCACCATATGCCGCTCCAACTGCCGGCATGTGCATTCCCCGTCCACCTCTTCCACCGTACCCAGCTCCGGAGGAACCGTGAATATTGGATGAACCAATACCAGGATTGATTATACCGTGAAGTCCCGATCCTTGAGGGTGAGTCCTAGCCAACAAAGTCAACAGGGCAAGACAAAACATTAATTTGAAAATAGAATAAAAATTTAACTGATTGTAGCTTTTAACTGAAATGATTATGATTGAAACTGAAACTGAAACTACTCTTCACTTTTTCCGCATGTGTTTCCGTCGGGTTCAAATTCGTGTGCTGAGACTAAGCAATGCAATTTGTTTAAAACTGCCCAGATAATGCATCAAGCGTTTAATCTGTAAAACGACTCATTACCGATGGATGGGCAAGTTAAAATTATATAGTGATCTGATGTATGATTTGTTACTAGTTCTGGATTGGTGCTTCCTTGCAATCTTTCTTTTTCCTATCTCAGTTACTTATGACCACTACCAAGCCGTTAAGTATTAATTGTCTGAATTTGTCATGCTTGTTTAGTCTCGCTACTCGGTAATTGGGAAATAAAGCTTCTCTGATGTGCAAAGGACAGGACCTTTTAGAATACGTCCTAAATAATAAAATAATACTTTATTTAACCACGTGTCACCTAGGAGCTACACAACCCGTTTAAACGTCGACATGAAATCGAAAAAGACACTGCGTTTTGAGGAGAAAAGGAGAAAAAACCGCTCGGAGCAGAGAGAACCAACAAACTCAACCCACCTATGACGTTAAGTCTGGAAATCCAACCCAGACCACATTGGTGGGACAAGGAAAGATTACGTTTATACAAACGTTGGCCGTGTAGCACACATTTTTTTAAACAGAGTTAACTGACTTTAACATCTTCAGTTCCCACAGCTTGCTCCCGTCTGACCTTGTAGCTCAGTCGGTAGAGCGGCGGAGATCTAACCCGAAGGTCGTGGGTTCAATTCCCACCCTGGTCAGAGTTTTTCTCTGTCCTTGTGCGCGCCCATTTCCATCAGTAGGGCTAACGCTGACATGGTTCATATGGGATAGAAATCTAGCACTTCACATTACACTCTATTGAGTTAACTCTGTTTAAAAAAATATAAGTGCTACAAGGCCAACGTTTGTATAAACGTAACCTTTCCTTGTACTTGTACATGTTCATTGCCGTGACTTTAAGATCTTCAGTTCCCACGGCCTGCTCCCGTCTGACCTTGTAGCTCAGTCGGTAGGGTGGCGGAGATCTAACCCGAAGGTCGTTGGTTCAATTCCCACCCTGGTCAGAGTTTTTCTCTGTCCTTGTGTGCGCCCATTTCCATCAGTAGGGCTAACGCTCACATGGTTCAAATGGGATAGAAATCTAGCACTTCATATTACACATTGGTGGGAGACGAGTGCTCTCACCACTGCACCATCCCTGCTCCAAGGGTTTCTTGAGGTTTCCTCCCCACTTATTCAGTTTCTTATCCTAATATTATTTATTACACATGTCGGTGGTGAATAAGTGTTGACTTGATCAAAACTCAATATTTTGAAAATATATTTGGATCTGAATTAATTGGAAAGGCAGCCATACGGAGATCATAATAAAAAATACCTGTTATATCCCTGTCCGTTAGCCGTCATCAGTCCGCCATCGTCAATCGTAATATTCTCCCCGCGTATAGTCATCCTTGTGCCGTGGAATAATCCACCTCCTTCGATAAAGAACGCTCGCGCAATAATCGTGATTCCATAGTGAATAATTGGAGAAGTAAACGCGCGCATAACGCCATTATCCTGCACTCGCACGGTGTCAAACTCGAACGAACTGTTGGTTTGATTTGCCGTTCTTCCACCGTCGTACATCCACAATGCACCGCCATGATGTAACGTTAGGTTTTGAATGTGGTCGACCATGCCGGAGATATACAAAGTCACACCATGGGCTTCGGTGTACGGAGCCAGACCGAGGTAACCGCCAGCATAAACGTGCACGCTGAAGGGAACGTCTATTTCCGGTCGGTGTAAATCCATGACTTGATTTTCGGAAACGTGGAGAGTCCCGGTGCGATCTCCAATCATGTAACGGAAGAATAACGACGCATTCCGGCCAACAGGCTCGGTGAGCAATGCTAAATGGCCTCCCCCATAAATTTGAAGTTCTTCGAAGTGAAAATCACGACCCTTCCCGGCAAAATCGTGATTTGCTGACTGCGGTAGGATCCAAGCTCGACAGCCATCGCGTGTCAAGTCATTATAGTCTGCTATGGCTGATACCAGCGGTTTCTGTCCTCCGTTATGGATGAGCAGTGTGCGATGTGTGTGGATCATGTGATAAAGAAATACGGTACCCGGTCCTCCCGCTTCAGCCTTGCACAAATCCTCTCTTCCAATCTGACATCCAAGAGCCGCTCCACCTCTTGCTTCATACACGAAGTAGGTTGATGTCTCATTGACCTCAAAGTAAATTGCTATCCTCCCGCCTGCTCCCCCTCCCCCAGGGGCTCCACTGTAGGGGGATCCAGCTCCTCCATTAGCAGCTATTCTTCCGTAACCCTTGATTTTCTTACAGTACATCCAGATACTTCCGCCACTGCCACCACCACTTCCGGGCAACGATGTTGCATCTTCGCCATTGGCCGATACTAATCCATCAATATCAATCAATCCAGTGACGTTCATCCATAACATGCCCCCGCCATTACCCCCTCGGGAACTGGATGATCCTTTGCCACCCGCGCTTCCAAATATGTAAGGTTCATACAGATCACCGTAGGCAAAACCAGTGTTTGGGGTACCACCAGTCAAGCTTCCCCGACCACCACTCCCACCATGTCCAGCTCCGGATGCTCCATTAGCGTCAATACCATGACCAGGATTTATAGTTCCATGGATACCGTTGCCTTGGTAACCATGTGACGTATTGTAACCCAGGCCATCAGCGATCAAAGAGCCGCCATCGTCGATGGTGACGTTTTCCGAGATGAATATGAGGCGCGATCCTCGTACGAGTCCACCTCCTTCAATAAACACAGCGCGGGTTGTGAAAATGAGATCTGGGTCTTTGACTGGTGATGTAACACAATGAATGGCTCCAGTGTCTTGAACGCGGATGGTATCAAACTCATACTGGTTCTCTTTGACACGATTCTCTGTTCTCCCTCCGTGATTCAGCCACAGATCGCCTCCATGATGAATCGTCACATTCTCAATGTAAGCAAGAACACCACGCACGATAACTTCAACGCCATGAATTTGTGTGTATGGAGCGAGACCAAGAAAACCCCCGCTGTATATTTGAGCGCTGAAAGGAAGATCGATCTCGGGTCTTTTCAAATCCATGACTTGCTTATCTCCAATGTGGATCATTCCGCTCCTATCTCCAATCATGTATTTGAAGAAAAGCGAAACGTTCCTTGTATCGTTTCCAGCGCGTGGCCATATACCCATGTGAGCCTTGTTGTAAATTTGCAACTCTTCGAAATGAAAATTATGTTTGTGGTCTGCAAAATGGTGGATTCCTGACTCCGGCATTATCCAAGCTTTTCCACCTTGGAGAAAAAAAAAGTCAACGTGAAAACCGTTTTCCAAGGCCCTTGATTGATTATTTTAAAAATCACACTCTTTGCCCCTTCGACACGCAAGATGCTCTTTTGTTTGACGTTAAATGACAGGACATGGATCCGGCTAAAAACAGGGCCACTTTGGTGTAACTCCAAATGAAATAAATATAAGTATACCTTTCGCCTTTGGTGTACTTCCTTTAGAGTTTTCGGCACTCTTTTCATCTTAGTTTGTCAAAAACATGCTTAGAATTAAGACAACCTTACAACAGACGTTCAAGAGTCGTGCGCTTATATTCAGTGGTCCGAAGTTACGTATGATGCACTACTACTAAGTTGCATGCAAAGGTGATAAGTAAAAATTGTACAATCTAAATTGTCCTTAAGTTGTCGTATTTAAGGCCTCTTAATCTAACCAAGCAACTCGGCCTGGCCAAGATTAAAATCCACCAGTATTCACCTCATTGAATAATTGTTACTTACATTCAAGCTATTGGTTAAGGTAAGAATGACAAAAAAATGACGAGACCGTGGACTCCGTCGTCAGTTGAAGCTGACTGACAACACCGTTTCAGGTGAAAGAGAGATTAAGGGATTCTCGTACTAACCTGGACAATTTAAGCAATTGTGTCTTATAGACACCTGGAAAATTGAGGTGGTTTCAATGGAATTCGAAACCATGACCTCCAGGATGCCGGTACAAGGGTTTACCAGCTGAGCTATGAAACCACCGACACAGTTGGCAGCAGGTCAATTTGTTGGGCTCATGTATACTCGTGAAAGAACTCGACAAAATAAATGTATATATTTGAAACCCGGCTTATAGACGAAAGGGAGAAGCGATCCTCGCACTTATCAGGGTAATTCCTTTCACGGAAACGAATGAGCCCAACAAATTGACCTTCTCTCAATTGAGTGGCTTCATAGCGGAGCTCGGGCACGGCAAGCGCGAAAGCGGAGCACCACGGGTAAGATTTTTTGGGAAACGCGCGTCCGTCCTCCTGTACAGATTGTCAGGGTGGAGGTGGATAGGTTAGACGGCCTCTGGGGATGGGGCTATTTGGGCAATTTTTCTTGGCGGGAAATCGCGTGGCAGTGTTGCATTTGGTAACCCGCGTTTTTCTGGCGGGAAATCACATTATGCTCAAATCAAAGCCAGTTTAGCTTAACGATTTGTGTTGGTTCTAAAGGTTTAAAATTAATCTTGAGAAAAACAAAGGAAGACAGCTATCTTGCCAACAGGTAGCAGCAGAGTAAATGCAAGAGGCAGAGGACAGGGTTTATGTGAAGAGCAAAGGGAAAGGGGTCTGGAGAGGGCAAGAATGAACAGGCAAAGAGCTAGAGAACAGGATCGCCAAAGGGAATGAGTTAAAAAGGACATTGACATAGGAGGCAAAATTGTAACGAAGAACGTCGCCAAGTGGAACGAGACAGGTCTAGAATCAACACGAAAGGCAACGTGAAAGAGAAATTCAGAAGCGGAAGGAACGGCAGCAAAACAACAACTTGTTTACAGAAAGTTAGTAAACCTTTTTTTCACATCAGATAAAAAAAGCGCGATGAGCAAGTTTTATAGCCTTAAGCAAGTAAGCTATAATTTCATAAGCTAACCACAAGATTCCTATTCCATTTCTTCTTTGTGCAATAATATTTGCAAAATCCCTGTTTTAATTAAACGCTCTTTCAAATTCCGCGGTGTTGGATTTTGTCAAAGACGTGTCCAATCAAGTAGCGTCGCCGGTCAAGTGGTCAATAATTGGAGTTGCTTTGTCCCGCTGTTCTTCACATTTTCAACTTCATTACGCCCGTGAGCAAAGGACGTTATGCTGTTTTATGTGGATCTTCATTGACAGTTTAGTTTCTGTATGTTATGGTTTGTAAACCTCTGCAATGTGTCTATTTGTTTTAAATGCATGAAGAACATATAATAAATTTCGGCGTTGCCCGTTTTGACAGAGATAATGCAGTTTGCGAGGGAAAACACAATTTAAAAGACGTTATTTTGTTCTCGTGATTTAGTTAACTCACCCGGAAGTATGATTTTTATTTTTGTGGATCGATGCGTTCTTTGAGCGAATAAATAACCCGGGAGCTCCGCCATTAGGCTAGGCTAAATCTATTCATTATTCCACCATTACGCCATTTTACCATATTTGGTCAAGAGAACGCGCAAAATATGAGACGTTAATACACTGTAGTGTTTTGCGGTTTGACCGGCTTAGAACAGAGTAAATACGGACGGAACGGGAGTTTTTCAATGAAGAGCTTGTTTTCAACACGATGCAAAGACTGAGAATTTAGAGAATTTGGTTTGTGATCGCTTGTCACTCGTCATTTTGTTTATCCAATCAAATGACGACATTTGGCTGGCGTTTGTGCTGTTTACATCGTTCGCACGTGCCCTGAAGGACAGATGATGTTTTCTTTTTTAAACACTCTTACCAAATAAAATTGAAGCAAAATAGCACATTTTTGTAGTGGAATTATAAATCTCTTATTCGATGGTCTAACATATAATACTTGCGGACATTTTGCTCATTGCTCATATTTTTCCTCGCCCCTGCGGGGCTCGGAAAAATACTACGCAACTCGCAAAATATCCGCGCCTATTATACGTTAAACCATCGAATAAGATGTATGTATTTACCTTCTTCGTCTAATTTTGCGTAGTTTATGTGTTTATTTAGTGGTTTTCCGCCGTCATTATCAATAAGCAATGTTCGATGGGTGTGGACCAAGTGATACAGGAACACAGTCCCGGGTCCTCCATTCTCCACATTCTCCAATCCTCCCTTTGCTTTCCCTCCGTGCGCTAGATAACTAGATAGAAAGAAACCACCACATTACTATAAAGGGCATAATAGCTGGAAAAATACCATAACACACAAGTCATCTGAACGCAGGCAACTTTAAAATTAGTTCCTTGTGTGTCTTAAACTCTGACTCGTAAATCATGATTTCGATCTATTTGACTTCCAATTTGAGTTCCTTATGTCAGAGCATTTAACAGGGCCCGGGTTCCAACATAGCTTATGAACAATAAAGTACTGAGGAGCAGGACCCTCTATTTACAGTGCAATGCTTATTACCTGAAGTATGAGAAAGTATCATTCTGATAAAAGTACACGGCAATTCTTCCTCCCGCGCCTCCTCCGCCGTGGTAATATGAAGTTTCGGGAGATGATCCTCCATTTGCTGTGATCTTTCCGTAGCCTTTGATGACGTAACAGTGAATCCAGATGCTGCCACCACTACCCGCACCCCCCTCAGGAAGGGAATCAGTACCATCAGCAGAAAGGACTCCATCGATTTCCAAAAGGTAAGTTACGTTCAAAAAGATTGTTCCACCGCCAACACCTGAAGCACAATTCGAATCAAAATACATTGTAGAGCGTTTTTATATCTAATTCCTGAAGCAAACTCGCAACCGCTTCGATATTCTCCGTGTTTTTCTTAAGAATCTTTCACTAAACGTTTAACCAGTTAAAGCCAGTCAAAGATAGAGCGTTTTTCAATTGAGTGTCGAAAGTAATTAGCGAAAAGGCCATTTCCGAGTTCATGTCTGCCTCCCCTTCAAAGCGAGTCGACGTGTGAAGTTTTTCTTATGAAAATTAGTTTTCATTCATATGTAAAGTAGAACTAATTACCGGGACAAAAACTTCGTACTTAGACTCGCTTTGAAGAGGAGGCAGACATGAACTTGGAAATGGCCTATCGCTTTGGTTTTGGATTACTTGACTCAGTGATTGGTTCAAAGTTCTCGCGTCATTTTTTTCAACCAATCAGAAAAGAAGCGTGCACATTTTTTCCGCGCCTTGTGTCGGCTACGTGTAATGACTTCGAGTTTTAATTGGCTTACTAGATTGTCTCTGTCCTTTTTGATTGGCCAAAGTCATTACTTTGGTTTTGGTTTTACGACACTGTATTGAAACTCGCTCTATCCAACGCGAAGTGCCCTTTACAGTCTAAGCCTTAGCTTCCTCTTTCTAGGGGTACTTTGTAACTTCAATTGTCTGTATTTCCCGACAACAGCGATGTTGAAGTTGGGGATAGGAGGGGACACTTGTTGAAGCTTATCAAAATCGTCGTGCATCTAATTACGTCAATTCCTGTACATATCTGACACAGGAGATTTTGACCAGGAGGCTGCAAACTCCCATATCTATCTGCTTGAAGTTACTGTTTTCTCAGACCGTCCACATTTCACTTACGTCAAATCAAGAAAAGATACGTAGGATGTGAAGCCTAATAATAACTTGAGAAAACGATGATGAGTTCAAGGTAAGTCCTTGAGCACTCAAGACATTTCCTTAAATTCAACGACACATATTCTTACCTGCTCTGCCAGATGCCCCACCTCCACTACTTCCAAACTCCATCGGCTCGTAAATGTTCCCGTAAGGAATTCCAACCTTAGGTGTGTTTCTTCCCCGTCCTCCGGTTCCTCCGTGTCCCCCACCGGAAGCACCAGATGCCGTTCCAGGACCAAGCCCTTTGTTGATTGTTCCGTGAACACCCTGTCCCGTTCCATCTGACAGCTTGTACCCGCCTCCGTTCACTGTTAGATGGCCTTCTGTGTTGATGCTGATGTTTTCAGCAAGGATTCTCAGATCACTGCTGTCGACTAGTCCTCCACCCTCGATGTGCAATACTCGCACGGTCAAATTCATTCCGTTGTGGGTAACTGGCGATGATACCATTTTTAAAACCCCTTCGAACTGCACACGGACAAACTCAAACTTGAAATCGTTCTCCAACGCTTCGTTTCCAGTTCGCGAGTTTTCCTTCAACGACAACAACCCACCATGATGCAGTGTGATGTTCTTAATGTAGGATATAACCCCATCGACGTGAATCTCAACTCCGTGAACTTCCGTTGAGGGAGCAAGCCCGAGGAATCCACCGCGGTAAACTCGAACATTGAATGGTAAATCAATGCTTGGTCGGATCAAATCCATAGTTTGGTTATAGCCGACGTGAATGGTACCTGAGCGATCGCCGATCATGTTTCGGAAAAAAATTGAAGCGGATCGATTATGCGGCTCTGTTAGTATAGCCAGCTGGGCTCTTCCATAAATTTGCAATTCTTCAAAGTGATAATTTTGATCCCCAGAAAAGTTATGATCCCCAGAGCTGGGAAGAAGCCAGGTTTTACCTGATATAAGATCCGGTTTTGAATAGTCACTGATGATGTGATGAGCAGCGGGAATGGCTTTTCTTCCAGCATTAGTTATTAGTAAGGTCCGGTGCTTGTAAATAAGGTGGTACAGGAACACGGTTCCCGCTCCCCCGGGAAGAGCATCCCCTTGTGCATTCCCCCCAAGGGTTTCAAAAACCCCGCTGTAGGTCTTGTTACTTCTGAAGTAGACGGCAATTCGTCCGCCGGCTCCACCACCACCGTGGAATATATTATGGCTGAAATAAAAAAAAGACCAATAAGATACGAAAATACCCAGCTACAAGTTACTGAAAGGGATAATACTTGGTGCTTGAAATACAACAATCCCAGTTTCATAAGTCGAACCAAAAATGAAGCAATAAGTCTGGAGCATTTCCGGACTTACTCCAATGACGTATAACCTTTTTTGACCATGCAATTAAAGAGCATTAATTGAGTATTCTTTCTCTTTACTATTAACCATACGTGTACGACAACATAGCTGAGCATGGCGCAATCTCAAGATGGCCAGTTAAGAGTTCCTTATTCAGTTAAGCAATGGTTGTACGGACCACTTATCATGTATACACACAGATCATGTTGAATTATTTAAGTTACTGAATCAGATAATACTTGGTACTTAACTTTGTCTGGTGCGAACCGTTAACTCCTTTTAAAACCACTAAAACGATTACATAGAATTAAAACAATCCCAGTTCCATGAGTTGAACCAAGCAATAAATGAAGAAATAAATTTGGAGCTTTTCCATACTTACTCCAATGATTTTTGGTCAATGAAAGAGAATCAATTGAGTTTTTTTTTTCTCTTTACCATTAAACATACGTTTACGACAACATAGCTGAGCATGGCGTAATCTCAAAATAGTAAGTTAAGAGTTCTATATTAAGCAATGATTGCCGGTACGGGGCACTTATCATGTATACACAGAGATCATTTTGACAGGACATCACCACTTACTGTGTTTCGATATCCCCGTCTCCACCGTTTGCCTGTACTGTTCCATATCCCTTCATCAAATTAGTATCAATCCATATACTTCCTCCACTACCTCCCCCTGAACGATCTTGCTGACCATTTGCACCGTTGCAGCTGATTGTTCCATCAATGTGAAGTGTTTCATTGACATACATGCGTATTATGCCTCCACCCAGTCCCCCGGAACCACCGCCTCTGCACCCAAAATGCTGAGGCTCATACACGTGACCGTATGCGACTCCAACTCGGGTCTGATGTCTTCCTCGACCTCCATTCCCACCGTGCCCAGCGCCCGAAGATCCATCGGAGCTTGTGAGGCCGGCACCAGTGGTGCAACTAAAATATACCACAGATAGAGTAATTAAGAATCAGCCCTTTCGAGACTTAGATAGGAAGCTTCTTACGTGGAAACCATGTTTTGTTTTGTTTTTTATCACGTAATACGGAGTTTCCTTCTTTAAGACGAAAACATAATTTGATTAAGAACTTTAACGATAGTCCTTTTCTCTGATTTCTACAGTTTCTAAAGATTCGTTGCTTCCAAAGGGGTTAACTGAAATTTGTAGCTAATTTCCAGAAGAAATCAATATTTCTGGGTCGTCTTCAAATTCGTGAAAACTCGATGTCGCAAAGTACTTTGCAAACTAAGCCGAGGTTCGTTCCCTTAAAACTCTTTTTCAACGCGATTCTTGTATCGCAGGCTTCTTTCAGAAAACTAATTAACCGCATCACAAAAATAATCACAATTTAAATGCCAAAACATTTAAGAGGTTGAATTCATACAGCAAACGAATTCATACAGCTAACCTCGCATCGACCGGGTCTCCTCTAACATGCCCCAAATCATCCACTGTTAAATTCCCAGCAAAGACACGCATGCGCATCATATGCAGGAGGCCACCACCCTGAATTTTGACATCACCAATGTCCAGGGTCAGTTCGTTCCTCCCCACCTCGGAAGTTGTCGTCATCTCTCCTCCATCAGCTACAATAAGAGAACTAAATGTGTACTTTCCTTCCGAATTGGCGAGCTCTGTGGTTCCAGTTAGTCCAAGGTACAAGTGACAGTTTTTGGCAACTGTCATGTCTTCGACACCGAGATAACCCCTAAAAAAAACACCATTCAATAAAGATGCGTAACCATTTGCGAAAGTCGTCACAAAAGTAGCTATACCTCGGCCGTCATTTGAGGACCGTTTCGATTTTCTAGGTGAAGGATCGCTGCAGTTGGAAAAGAAAACTTAAGCAAATGCAAAGATGCCTGGAATGAACTCCAGCCTTCAAAGGGAACACGAATCCTTGGACGTGAGATTGTGCTCCACAATCCTTAAGGAACTGCGATATCAAGCCATCTCGGAGCTCGGGGCCGTTTCTCGAAAGTCCCAAAACTCTACGCGCCATTTTCGGGTGTCACAGTTGCCTTTGTATCTCAAGAACGGAGAGAATTTAATTCGTCAAACCTCACAGTTATTTTTCTTTTTGTGACCTTTAAATCACGTCGGGTTTCCAAAACAATCCGGTGGCAATTTCACAGATGGCTTTTCGGGCCAGAAAAGTTTTCGGAACTTTCGAGAAATGGGCCCCTGGTCACGTGTGAGTTCGAATTAAGAGGTGGGAATGTAGTGGAGAATATATTAAAGCAAGGAAGCCTGGAAAAAAAATCTTACTTTTTTTAAGAGGAGAAGAATGTATATTCTACGTTTGGACCGATTTAAACCAAGCCTAAGATCCCCGCACAGCAGTCTAATGCTCTACTACCTGAGCCAACGGGTCGACAATGAAATTAAAGAAATTTGAAATTTCGGTTGGAAAAGCTCTTGTCCTTAAAAGAAGATATTTTGCCGGTTAGTGAGATATTCTTTGCACAAGCTTGATATGAGTTACCGCATTGGACATCATTCATTATGAATCATTATGTAATTTGATACTGAAATAAGTACTGACAGCAAGGGTCCGGTGCCCTACATGAGCACCTGACTATTTTGCTCAAATATCGCATAATTCGCAATATTTGCAGCTCCAGCATGACCTGAAACTATTAGCTCTCACAATTGGCACGCCAAACAAACTGAATCAGTTAACGCAGAAAATAAGGTAAGTCGCAAATAACTATCGTCTATTCACCATTTACCTTGTCGTGATCTGAATGCCATAACATGAAAATGTCGGAGGCAGGTGAAAGTGTCCATTCCTGTGCACATACACGTTTACGTCAAACAACTCGTGATCAGCAAATTGACCAATCACGATCTGATTTGGTCCCACGTGAAGAAAACCAGTCCCGTCTCCCACAAAACTGTAAACTTTCAGTCCCAAAGGCCTGTGGAGTAGAAAATAAATAAAACATGATTATGAGGATGATACAGAATTGTAATAGCCAATGTCAATATAGATAATTTCAAATATGCATAACAAGAAACCGATCACATAAACAAGAATTCCATTCTTCCTGGTTTCGTAAAGATTTTACAAAGTTAGAGCACTTAAAGAGCTGAGAAACTAGACTGACTCGATGGGCGGAAGAGATTGGTTGGAGAGTGCCAAGGCATTCGGCCAAAATGTCCTCTTTTGTTAACTTTGTAGAGGACCTGAATTTGAAAACTAACGTTTCCTGAAATAGAATACATAACCCAAGATTTTGGTAATTTAAGGACAGCACTGGGAATTAAGGAAATTAAAAGGATTGGTAATGGTATACATTATGCACATTGGCACGTTGCACGTTGCAAGTTGGCACGTTGGTGTCGAGGGGTGTGCTGAATGTCTTTGCCGCTAGACACAAAACACTGTTCAACGATGTTAAGTCCCATTGGGCGAGGTTGACACCTGAAGGGGTAACCAGCTGGAAAACTAAGAGTTGTAGGTTTTCGGGGAGCAAAGTTGGCGAGTTGTGAGACTACTCGCCTCTCCCAAATGTAGATTGGCTGTTTCCAGTTTGTTGGTTCTCGACCCTGATGCGGAAGGGTTTTTCGGGGTTTTTCCGCTTTTCCTCTCTCTCTAAATTCAGTATAAATCTTATCCCACCTGTAAAGGTGGTGTAGACAACTATACCAAGGTACAAATACGCGTTTTTCGTATATAAAGGTTCCTTCTTTTACCTAGTAATGTTGGGATGAAGAGCCAAGTGCGCTTTTCTCAAAATATGGACCTCCTCCAACTCATATTCTGCACCAATGGGCTGCAGCCACGCCCTTCCACTGTCTGTTTCAGGCGAAGTGAAATCCGATATCTCCGTGGTTCGCGGACTCAAATTATTGTTGTCAAAGATTAGTGTCCTGTTGTTTACACCATGCTGGGTGTCCTGTGCAAACAAAAAGAAGTAAGGCCTTGGTCACACAAGCGAAGCAAGCATCGTAATCACAAACCGTATGCATGGTCGCACCAGTCCTATGAACGAGTGTGAATTATTACGGCGTAGGGCGAAGTAATTTTCCTTAGCATGTTCTGTTCTTCATTTCATTTCCCATCGAGGGTCAACAATAGCCCACTTAGGAATATACCATAATACTCTTTGTTTGTCCCCCCAAATTTTGCATAACCATTGTTTTTGTTTTCTCTAGGGACCATTGTAAGTCCCAAGAGAAACTGGAAACAATGCTTATGCAAAATTTGGGGTGGGGGGACACTGAAAGAGCATTATGGTATTTTCCGGAGTGGGCTATAGGACACGGAGTCCTTTGCACATCTCGACCTCCGAGTGTTTACCCTCCCAACTTTGATACACCACAGAGGACGGACCACAACATCGGGAACTCCATGCCCGGTTCTTTGCGAGTAGTGTGTGCCGTGGGGTCTTTTACGTCCCACAGGGTTATGAACATTGTTTGCGCAATGTTGGAACCGTTTGAACGGCCTCCGCACAACTTTGTTTATGCGTCCAACATTTGACCAACATTCGTTGGTCAAATGTTGAAACTGTTTATAGGGCCCTTTAACGATGAACATGGCTTCTTGGATAACGATAGGTTATTTTTAGTGTTAACTGTTTATGTTTGCATAAAAAATAAAGTTAGATTGAAATGAAGAGATGATAGTTTTGAATGGGGACTTGGGGATACTCGGAAAATATCCGAGTGCTCCTTTACAGAAGCCGAACCTACGACCTTCCGATTGCTAGTTCGGATGCTCTGCCACTGAGCTATAGGAGACTCGTTGGAGCTAAGACTCGGGGATACTCGGAAAAATCCGAGTGCTCCATTGCAGGAGCCGAACTTACGAGGGGAACTCGGAAAAAAGCCGAGTGCTCCATTGCAGGAACCGAACCTACGACCTTCCGATTGCTAGTTCGGATGCTCTACCACTAAGCTATTGGAGACTCAAGGGGGTTAGGTCATTAAACTAGGTTCAGGGTAATAATTGTCCAGTTATACTGCTCGGACCAAACTTGTCGAAACGGTGCATTCTCGCTGTTGAAATAAATGAAATAAAATGGAAATTGTTCTCCCCGGTAGATGAAATTTATGGTCTTAAAGTAAAAATAGAGAATGAAAGATTCACATTTGTACGCTCGCATTGTCTTCAAAACGTCAAATTTGGTGATTTCACGTCGTTGTTGTGAAGAGGACCTCAAAAATAGTTGCTAAAATGCGTGCCGCACGTGCAGCACGATTATTTCCCCTCTATTAACCAATGCTGTTGTTGCTTTGTGGTGTTGTCGTTGACGACCGCGTCGTAGATCTTAAAGTCCATCTTCACTACTTGCACAAACCCATAATGCAATACGTTTCGGGGAGTTCTTTTCACTCACTCACTCACTCACTCACTCACTCTTGGGACTGTATCATGCTTCAGTGAACTGGATATCCATTGTTTTAATGCAAATAATGAACTGTATTATGGGATTTGAGCAAGTAGTAAATTGTATTGCTGGATGCAAGTGGTATTGAAGTTGAGGAGAACGGAAAGAGACAAAATGACGCACATCAAACTCGGCGTCGTCTAATTCAGCATTGGTGGAGGTAACTCTTTGTTCTCACTGACACTACTTACCTCCAGGTAGACTGTACCAGGTCCTCCGTTCCCGCCTGAGGTAGATCTGCCACCAAAGGCAGTAAGACTACCGTACCACCACTCCCTGTCCATCCAGTAGACGGCCATTCTTCCCCCAGCTCCACCGCCACCGTTGGCATTTCCATTGCCACCATTAACGGCAATCACACCGGAACCCTCTAAAGCGCGTGTGTGAATCAAAATACTTCCTCCACTACCTCCACCGGAGTTAGAGCCTGATCCTGAATTGCCACTGGCTGTAATGGTTCCTGAGAACAACAAAAGACTTACGAAATTTATTACTAATTCATGAGGGCGTAAGCCAATCCAAAGTGGAATTTAGCCCAGATTCACACCGTACCGGACGAATTTTCTACCAGTTGAACATTTGACGGGCCATTTTGGTCGCACGGAACCGTGCAATATTTTCGCTCTGTTCACACGAACTGACAAACCAGGTTAAAGTTTAACCTTTGTCAGTGGTTTTACCATCTGTTCATGCGCGGAGCGCTACTTCACGAAATCCAAAATGGCGTCAACAAAGAGAAAGGCTAACGATATTAGCCGAGTTACCACGCATCCATACAACCACGCCTTTGCCGTGCAAAAATTTAGACGGTCAAGGTGTTCAGAGCGCGCCGGTTAAATTTTCGAGCGTACCGGCTAAAAATTCGGCCTCGGAGGAGTCTAAATTTTCGTACGTTTAGCGTGTTTAACTCTGAACGGAACACCTAAATGCACGAGTTTTCGAAAAACCGGTAGAAAATTCGACCGGCACCGTGTGAATCGGGCCTTAGTTCACATGGATACCACTATAAACCCGATACAAATCTCGACTGTCAGAAAGCTCGGGGAGGGATTGAAAAGATAACAGGGAAAAACTGGGCTTTGTGAATGGATAATCATTGCTGCAGAATAATTATGTATCTATTAGTATTTTGTATCACTGAGCCTTTGCCTCGATATTGTACATCCGCTACATACGTTCGCTCACATTGTATTTAGTACATAAAGGCGTCAACTAGTTCCCAACTAAGTGTTCCAGCCGCTTCAAGTACAAAAAGCAATTTAATTGCGACTTTGAAACATCATCCTTTTGTCGACCCGTTTTTAAGACAAAAGTGTTTCTACAACCGCCTCCTTTCGCTTTTAGTTAAGTAACATTTTCGCAATAAAAGATCAAAAAGTCACTATCTACAATTATCTCCAATACAACGACTTACTCTTTATAGCCTCGCACCAACAATAGACTTTCGCAGAGTAAACACTTCATTTTCTCTCGTTCGGCCAGTACCCTACCCCATCACAACTGACTTTTAACAGTAATCTCTTCAGGAAGGCACTTTTTACTCGCCAAAGATTAAGTTTATTTTAATAATGAGAATCAAAGCGAAAATTAATGGACACGTGCACGTGAGCGTATTTTCCTGTGCCTTGCGTAAGTCACGTGCAAATGCTTCGAATTTTGATTTGTTCATTGCGCTGTTTGTTATGGTTGTTCAGAGTAATAACCTTTGGGTTTGGTTTTACATTGCTTTGTTGAATCTCTAGTTAACGTTAAATTCTTTTTTACATACCTTCCACAATTAAAGCTTCCGCGATCTGTAACGAAAGCACACCACCACCTGAACCCGCATTAGCTACTCCACCGCCACTGCCGAACATCCTAGGGTTGGTGTAATCTCCGTATGGCGAACCTGTTTTCATGGTTACTCTTCCGCTTCCACCAGCGCCACCGAATCCCGCTCCCGACCCGTCTGAGGAGCCAGTCCCTGCGCCTGGACCCTTACCTTGAATAAAACACGCCATGAAATTAGTATATACCAACAAGCCATGCACGGCTAGAGACTGTGGGTCCTTAAGATATACGGGTGACTGATCACCCTTAGGGTTTCCGACGGGGCCGAATGATGGACACACGGGATTACGCAACGAAAACGTCTAAGGTAACAAAGAAGCCTGAAAAGATGTCTTTAACGGGCAAATGCAACGGCTACGCATGCCCCACCCTTACGCTTTAGATTTTGGCAAACCTCATTGCTGTTATCGACGTGACATAACCACTTTCAATGTCCTTCAATTTTCGTCCTTCACGTTCACTTCGCTTGTACTAATTCAACTTTCTGGACAATTCAAAACAAGGAGATTCTTAATCTAAATGCTCTGTGATACCACAAGTGCAAACGTATGCTTTGAAACGAGACCATCGCATATGTCATCAATTTCCGTGAACACCAACTGAACGACCCATCGAAGCCATTGCACTCTCCTTTTTGGAGGGCGCCAGTTGCTTTAAACATAAAAACAAGAATGACCCACCATCGTTATGCTCGGTAGCTACCTAGCTGTCATGTTAGTTAAAATCTCTTCAAGATGATACATGACGTCACGTCAGACAAGTGATTTCGCGAACTGGAGGACAAGCAATATAAAGCAAATCACAACTGACCGAATCCATAGTGAAAAGCATTCTTGAAATATTCAAAGGATAAATGTTATGACTTTTTACTGAAGAGATGTCCTTATTTGTGCTTGAGTAGAAAAAACTAGGAAATGTCTGAGTAGCTAATAGATAGTGAATGACTTCACGACTGCTCAGGCACATTTTCCTCCTTTGCATGAATGGAAAAACAATAATGTAACTAAATCACCAACTAACTTACTTTGTTAATTACTTACAGACTGTTAGGCCTGACTCACCAGCATCATATCCCTTTCCATCGAGTGTCAGTTTCCCACGTGCATCAACTACCAATGATTCAGCTTTGAGTGTTAACGATCGAGCTACAAACGACCCATCACCTTCAATCGTCACTATTCCCTCTCGGTACACTGGTCCATGATCCTTTGCCACTTCGATAATCCAGTTATCGGTTGTATTTTCCGCAATGCTATTCAAGATGAGTTGACTGGTCTTTTGTACCGTTATACCTACGAAATTCAAGTCACGCGGACAAGAAGTTTCAAAAGAAACCGTTGCTCCATAGCCAACCATGAGATGGGCTTTAAATCCAAGCACGATTCCCCAAAACGTGACCTGCGAACTTCGTTGTATACCTGGATAACTCAAGCTTTCAGCTCTACGAATTTCCACTGTGCCGTTGGGCAGAACAAAAGTAGCGTTTTCATACACGAAAGGCGCCCAAGTGACGTTGATTCGCTTGTATTCCGATGTTCCTGTCATGTTCAGTGTGTTTAATGGCGGCACGTGAATATAACCGGTGTCATCTCCATAGATGGTATCAACTCGCACTTCAGTTCCCGCACGCGGGAAAACAAGATGCCCTCCGCCATAAACCTCGATAAGCGTAAAGTCATAGATGAAATTGTCAGAGGGAGGATTAAGGTATGCCACAGCCCCTTGAACAATAACAAAGAAAGGGAAAATGAACAAAAAATAACACAAGAAAACTAAACTGACTGAAAAAATCTCAAACTAACGAGAACCAAGTTCAAATAAACCCAATTTTTCACAAGGCTTATTGATACCGATTAGTAAACTGAAAACAACAGACTTGTCTTGAACGCGACGTATCTCTCAGATTATTAAAAACTTTCCGGATTCAACGTCCCTTTTGCCGTTTGCTTTGTTCTTGAAAGGGTTTTATTTAAAAAGGTACACAAGGGGTTTTTGAGGATTGGAAAAAACCATACCAGATAATTGCTGTCGAGGTTACGGGGCAGCCATTCTAATCGTGTTCATTTGAGATACGCGGATTTCCGGATTTCTGGATGTCTGCTTTGTGCTCACATGTGATCTCTTTTGCTACCTCTAGGCAGCATTCCACTTACTCGTGGTAATTACTAGTTTATGATAAATTAGTCAACAAACCTGAGTATTTGAAAAGATCAAAATTTCCGTTGAGTGTGGCCTAGGAAAAAATATAAATCAAACAAGTTAAAGATTAGAAAAGAATTAACTAATAATTTGAGCATAGTTTACACAACTTTCTTGACAGAAACAATAGTGTCCTAATTCCATGTTTTCACAACACCACAGGAATCTTTGCACTTCCATAATTTCGTAGAATTTGACTGCAACGGGATTTACCGGCACAAAAGTCACATACCAATGGCTTGAGTCCCTTGTTGTCGATTCGAAGATTCTTAACAATAGGCGATTGGCCCTCCAAGTAAATAACCCCAGGTCCTCCCGGTTCCACGGAACTTCCATATCCCGCTTGTCCACCGCTTGCATCAGCATGGTCGCTATGGAAACCGCCAATGACATAATACACCGTGATTCTTCCGCCGGCTCCACCCCCACCATAAGAGTTCCCGTTACCCCCTTTGGCCTGAATAATTCCACTTCCAGTGAACTGTTGGCAGGTTGCCCATAAGGAGCCACCACTTCCGCCTCCACTTCGAGAGGTCTGAAAAGAAAGGAGCAGTTAAATAGGGCGCGTCTTAAGGCACGTCGCTAAATCTTTCCTTGCCCACTGCAAGCAAACCAACAAATTACAAAAGTATATAGCAATAATTAATAAAGGGTAAAACAACTTGATGTGATAAATTGATCACCGTAAAGAAATTTGAAAGGTGACGTTTCGAACATTAGCCCTTCGTCACACTTTTGGTTGACGGTTTTGATCGTAAATTGGATTAGCAGGCTGTATATGAACTCACTCCGTTGTAGAACCGATCTATAACGTTTTTGAATAGTTATAAAACAGGAGAAACAGGTAGGAACACACAACATACGTCTGAAAAGTAATTTCCCCTTAATTTAAACAGTCACAGGCAACATTTTTCAGAAGTTACTTACCTGTCCGTTAAGTCCGTTCGCCTTAATAGTTCCGTCAACATCCAGCGTCTGGCTTACTTGAAGGAAAATTCTGCCTCCTCCGCGACCCCCACCAGTACCGCCACTACCATTTCCACCACCACTACCCCAGCCCCCCGGAGAAAAAATGTCGCCATAGATCAGAGATTGAGCAAGCGTTTGTGCACCGCGTCCTCCTCGCCCGCCGTAGCTTGCCCCAGAACCTCCACTGTTGTGTGGACTTCCGGCTCCAGGCCCAGTTCCTCCGAGAGCTCCTCCACCATCCACAGTCACGTGACCCGATGATCCAACCACAAAGCTATTAGCGACAACGTAAAGCGAACCAAGTTGGAATGTACCATCTACTTGAAAATCGGTCACGTAAAAGGTGGAATTGATTGCCCCGTCTACAATCACTGAAGGCAGAGCTTGATAATGAATGTTTATTGTTCCTGGGCTTTCTATGGTGACTGAATCACCAGTCCACGGAGTAAGGGGACCAACCGCTGACCCTGTCTGTATTAATCCACTCACTCGTGTTTGATTGATGTTTAAGGCACGCGAAGTCTCAAAATAGAACTTTCCATTACTGGTATTCACCTGAAGAGAATCCCACCTGGAGCCGATGAAAAGGTTTCCTACACGCAGAGTTCCAGAGACTACAACAGACTGGCAGCGAATTGTTGTTAGACCTGTAGACTCGAATAACACAACGCCATTGTAGCCAACCACACACTCGAGTAGTCTTTCTTGTGACAAACCAGCCAGTTCAACCGCATTCAAAGCCTTTACGTTACCATCAAGGTAAAGCTTATCTAGGTTATAAACGCCTACGGGATCAAAGTTGAAAGTGCCTCCATCTTCAACGGTCAGCTCTTTCCACCCTGGTTGAATGCTGAGCTTCTGAGGCAGCCATACACCATCAACAACAACAATATCAGCGTGAACGAGAGAGGTTCCATTTAATGGAAGCCTTCCATGTGCGCCGTATTGCTGTGAATTATTGTGCACGAAAGTCAAAGAATTCGAGCTGAGAGACAAATTAAACATTACGCGCCCATAATGGTCAATTTCGATTGTCCTGGTAACTGCTGGATTCCTGCCTCTTATATACAACGCTCCTTCAACGTAGAAGTTTCCGTT
>NC_090890.1:45862230-45864730 GCF_036669925.1 Montipora capricornis | reverse complement strand
GGTTGCAGTTTGCATTTTACACCAACCGAACATCACGGTATCATATGTGTCCGACATAACTTGACGAGGTTATGTGAAACCGGGGAAGCAAAGCAACAAAATCGTTTTGATCCCCCATAAAATCCGTACATTTGCGGCCACAACTCTTGGACTGACTGTGCATCCACGAACAACTATGAGCCTTTGAGGGTTGGATTTAAGATGCCCGAGAAATTAGTACTCTTCTTACCTTCAATATTTTGAGATTAGACGACACTTCGTTTCGGGATGAGAATTACAATAAGCTGGTAATTGTCAGGGCCTGTGTTGTATTCAAACGTGGTGACATTTACCTTTAGGATAGCCATACAGGTCGACTCGAAGAGCAATTCGTACATGGTAGCTCCTTGGATAGAAACGGATAGCTTTTGTGTAAATTTCAGCTGGAAGAGCATTTCGCTTGACTGTATTTACATCTGTATTTCCGGTAAACGTCTTCACTTCGCCATTCTCCTGAAAATTAAAGAAAATATTAAAAATACAGGGAAAGCCCTGTCACTGAAGACGAAAAGTACGAAAATACTCTGACAGATTAGTATTGGATTATACTTAAGTATGACTGATTAAATTACCTTAATTTTGTTTGCCAACGAGGCGAGTAGCAATTTCATATTAATCTTCGCGTGACGGAAACGTGACAAGACGCAAAGATTTTTCTGAGATGGGTGGGGGTGGGTATTTCAAGCCTTGTTTTGTAACTCTTTAATTCTGATGGCAAATCAAGAAGTCGAGGGTTCACATTTTTACGGAAATAGAAGTCAATTAAAGTTCTTCAAGAAAGCAAAGCTATAATATGAGAAAAACGTCGCTTGAAGGGTTTACCTCTATTTTTGGACGCGAAGACCCCGTTTGTGTGTCACGCACCTTTTAATTTCCTCGGGAGGATAAGTTTTAAGCGCACTTTCTTTCACGTCACGGCTGTCCACAGCTATGTCTGCGAGTAGGACATCAAAGTTGAGTTTGTCCGGCTATACACCTACTCATGGTACAGGTGAGGTGTGTGATGGAATTTCCAGGAATTTCATCGTAACACACTTCTCATCTCTATACAGTAACAGTAATTTTTGAGAACAGGAAAGCATAATATCAGCATCAAATGTACCTTCACATCTCGCCACATCTCTGGTGAAGATCTGTAAGGATCCAGATACTTTAGCGTGTATGTCCTTGTGTACTCTGAACCTCCATGACGTCCCTGGGTAGCCACGCCTGTTATGTAAATAGCGCTAGACAGCCTGGCCTAAATTAAACAAACCAAGATTTTTTCCTCGGCAAAGAAATGGACAAAAGTGAAAAACACACGTGCAGGGCGTGCAAAGCTATTGTTTTTGCCTACCAAATATGCAAATTTGTGACGTTCTCGTTGCCGTCGCCGTTGTCGTTGCTTAAGCTTCCTAATTCCCTAATGGGAGGGGAGGGGTATCGTCGTGCTTTTGTTTGTAGGTATTGTTTAAAATAAGGATGAAACTTGAGGAAGGTATCAACTATTTTTGTCCAGGATTGTAGAGTTGAGAAAACGATCACTTAAACAAGGGCTATTAGGGGCTGTTAAAATGAGAAAACTCCCCCAGCGCGAGTTTCTTTCCGGGATGACTACTTGATTTGTTATCGTGTCCACATGATGCCTACTTTATAACATATCGTTTTTGCATGAAGGCACACTTCACGTTGATTAAATAAATCCCATTTTGGATTAACGAAATCCACGCATGCGCCACCCATGCCAGTCCACCCAGAGGTCAAGTTCATACCGAAACTAGTGTTTGTTCCTCCTTTACAAGACACTGTTGCGAGATTTCGTACCGGAATGAGATTCTCACTCCGATACAGAAACCGAAGTCACCGGAACTCTCGCCTGTATGACTAGCTCTCGTGCGGCACTTTCCGGTGGTACCATGTAAACGAGCGCAAAGCCACAACAGGGAACCGGAGTGAATTCGCATGTCATGGGCGCGGTGTCATGTAAACACCCCCTAAGTTAACGTTGTTCTCTTCGATTCGCTTCTGAAATGAGATAACTGTTTTGTTAGCATTTCAAATGGCATTTGTACCGAGGATGAAAACAAAACGAAATTCCGGGATAGGAAAGAGCAATACAGACCAGCCAAAGTGAGCTTGACGGTTATAGAATGGAATCCCTACCTCCAAATATTCGGAGCCAATATTATTTGTCGCGGGCATCCACCCTCCAGTGCCTCCAGTGTATCCTAGCGATGCGTAAGAGGGGTAGTAATAAGTTGTTGAATATGGATATGAAGGAGAGGTATATACTCTTGTAGAAGAAGCCGTCAATTGATTCCCGCTTACACCGCGGGAAGTCACTTCATTTTCTGATGATAAAAAATGAGATATAACATTAGATGAATGAAATGAATGTATAATTTTTATTTGGAGTGCGGCTTACAGATGAAAAGGAGAGGTAGTCCTCATTTATCTGGACAATTTCAGCAATTCTCTCTTT
>NC_090890.1:45842230-45859730 GCF_036669925.1 Montipora capricornis | reverse complement strand
ATGCGCAATAACAATGGTAGACATTGATAACGAGCCAGTTATTCGCCCTTAAAAATGATAAATTCTTGGGAGGCAAAGGCGCAAATGATGCCAAAGATTCTTTGAAAATCCTGGCTACACCCCTGGAACCAACTTCGGTCATTCTCACGAATCCAACAGTAACGACTTTACACTTACAATACAAAACTTGTTGATCAGTTTAAGACACTTTCCGGGATTATTTTCTTTATAAACACTAAGCAGTGTGATTGATTATGAAACGTTTCTCTCCTAGCCAGAGGAAGACACCTTGCGAAAGTCTCTTCAGGGCGAGGTTCTTTTAAAGTTATTTTTCTTCTATGTGGCCGAGTTATAGTCCATCAAATGTGGCTAATACATTTCATTACCCTGACATCCAAACACCTTTGTGCGTAATGCTTTGACGCTTTACGCTTGAGTAATTAAGTATTGGACTTGCATATGCATTACACATGATTTTGCCACTTTAATTTGAAGACGAGGAAGGAGAGGTTAAATCGAGTTTCAGCGGAAGTATTATGGAGGAATGGACAGACGCCCGCAATTCTAAAACTGATATTGGTCAATTTCCGGTAAATATCACAAACGAATATATTTGAGGAGCAGAGTGTAAATGGTTTTCGGCACGTTTCACCGAGGAAAATTGATAAGATACCCTTTTGCTTACAGAGTGACTAAATACTTTGTGAATACATAAACTACACATTATCCATGATTTCTGTTGGTACAATCGGGTTGTATTGGTTCACATGTCGTGTTTACGCTGAATGTGTTCATGCAGGATTGCTCATCTTGCTGAAATTTATCAGTGCAATTAGCGCGTGATAATCCACCGTGACGGTTTGATATAATAATCGTGCGAAACAACATATCCATTTTATCCTTGATCCCCGTTGAGGTAGAAACATGAGAGAAGTAAATCTCAAAGGGATATTTTCTGAGAGATTTTTTTTGTATAGTTGCTTATAGGCGCGTGTGATTTCTAAAGTAATTTATTCTTTACTTGTTTATGACATCACTCAAACTTCCTGCTTTAGATTAACATGGGCGAGTCGTTTAGCTCCGAAAAGAGGATCAAAAATTAATTTCGTTAACATTTTAGAATTATGCTAAACTGCAAGATTTCCAAACTGTCAATGGCCTCACAAAGGACCCTTAGTACTTTTTGCAACAAAAATCGCCTAGCAATATCAATTGAAGCTACAAAACTCTAAAATTTTTTGATGGTGAGTTTAACTTCCTGTTAATATCCATAACCCCCTTTATCTCAAAATATAAATAAAAAAGTACGCGAAACAAAACTAGACTCTGAAAACGGTCTCAGTCACGTCGAAGACAAAGTCCGTCGTGTCTTGGTCATCCCATTTACAGAACGATACTTTGGGAGGTGTTTCTTTTCGTAAGTGTGTGAAAGAATACCTGTTTTCCCGCCGTATGCTTTAGCCAGTCCTGGGAAGGAACCGTGGTCAAACTTGACCGAAATCCTCCCTCCTGCACCTCCTCCTCCGGTACCCGATCCCATCCCTCCAGAAGCCAGCAATCTTCCGTTTCCATCGATTTCATAGCAATCTATCGACACACCGCCACCACTTCCCCCTCCGCCATTCGAATTCTCTTGTGCACGTTCCCCATTCACTTGCACTGTGCCGTCGATTATAAGTTTGCGAGCGTAGATTCTCAGAAGTCCGCCCCCTTTTGCTCGTGTATTGGAGTTTGCACCACCCCAACTCCCGGCCTGTGCAACGGCGAACGCGTTACCGTAAGTTTCTGCCTGTGGCAATGACAGAGGCGTGTTTGAGGCAGCACCAGCTCTTCCTCCAAAGCTTCCACCAGAGCTGCTGATGTTCCCGCTAACGCCGGCTCCTGGATTATTCGTACTGTCTCTGTTATAATCTAGGAGTATTATTGCAGTACTTTGAATATTAAACGTCTGCGACACGTTGAAGTAATGCTGTGAGGACAACGATGTCGTCTCCAAAAAGACTTCCGTACTGATGGTCAAGCTCTGGTATGAATGTATCCCTGGTGCAAATTTACACGGAAATGTAATCACTGCGTTGATACTACTGTTACAGGTGGACAACGCTGTTTGTCCAAGGTGGAATACTGAAACCAGTATAACCACAAGTGTGAAAGAGTCTCTCATGCGATGTCTATTCATGATTCACTCGCAGCCAGCTAACTAGTCCAGTTGTGTATATGGAACCTTCATTCATGCTCATACAGAGCAGAGTATCCAAATCTCTGAAAGAGAAACGTTTCTCTGAAGTAAATCAATATTTCCAAGTGAAACTTGATCAACAGTGTCGAGTTTGTTTGTACTTGTCAGACGGCAAATTTGTATTCAGCAACGTAGCCCGAGGTGTAATTATAATAAATCTACGTTCCAAACTCAACCGTCCATGAATCAAAGATCTTGACGTTTGCGGTTAGACAAACTTGACTTGACACTTTTCGAGTTACTAAATTTTTTACCAAGTCATCGAGGCCGTGAAGAAGTAATTTCACTGCCGGAATGCATGATGCTGAATAATGAAACAGTGATGTGACGCAACCATGTACCGCGTTTTTGAAGGTAAGTTACGCAACCAAAAATGTAGATTTACATATACGACAATACCCTCATTAACAGAAAGATTTTAAAAGTTCCTTGTAAATAATGAATTATTCAGAATTGGAAGGTTCGGCATGAGCACGTTTTCCGTTTGCAAAATTTCGCTGTTGACTGATTTCGGAATGAAAGATCCGCGGGGGGGGGGGGGGGGGGAACTCCCATATAAAAAAGATGGGAGTACTCGTCAGAAATTTTGAAAAGAACCCCTAAGAGGTACCAAGATCCTGTCTTGTAGGCGTGGCATGAAATTTTTTTCACCTCTAACTGGAAGAGGTACCAAATTATGGGTTTTAATTAGGCAAAAATAAAAATTAGTTAATTGTGAAATGTCTCCTGTCATAATTTTTTGGCTCGATAGACCTTATTCATAAATGGCGGTCAATTTATAATTCTTTTGTCGAAGTGCAAATTAGCCCACCAAGCCTCGATACCATACAGGGAATTGAAAAGAATTCTTGCTCTAAAATGAGGCTTGGTAGGCTAATTTGCACGTGGACAAAAGAATTATAAATGCGACCGCCATTTATGAATAAGGTCTATACCCTAAAAGGTACCGCATAAGCTCCCTCTGTGGACCTTTTGAGGCTGAACACCCTAGAGGCGGCGAAATACGAGATACAAAAAACCCTAAGCTTGGCGCGCAACATTGTTTCGTTGCAAGTTTGGGTCGATGTTTCCCGTTTTTCCCCTTGCATGATCAATTTGTCGCGCAACAAAAACATTTGTTGCGGGTTGAAGAAAGTTGCTGCGAAAAGTAGAGCGCGGGTCTACTCTGAGCAACAAATTTTGGCTTTGTTGCTCGTTTTTCATCAAGCTTACAACTTGTCGCGCAACAAATGTGCTCGTGTACTAGCAAATCAACCAATCAGCGCCCTGCATTTCTTCAACCCGCAACAAATGTTTTATGTTGCGGGTCAAGTTGATCACGCAAGGTGAAAAACGCGAAACATCGACCAAAATTTGCAACGAAACAATGTTGCGCGACAAGTTGAGGGTTTTTGTATCTCGTATTTCGCCGCCTTAAGAGGTACCAAAACCACTTTTTAACCCCTAAAAGGTTAAGAGGTACGACGAGCACCCCCGTCCAGCTCCTTTTCACACAACCACGAATTCCGTCACGCTTGTCAACTATTCTGCTGGCCCTTCACGCAGGCACGCACGAATTCACGCGTGAATTTACCAGTCAATGTTAAATAGATCAGTCTTACGTACGGTACGTATATACAGACCCCATGATCTCGTTCTGATTAAAAGGATCTATCGAAAAAAAAAAAAGGAAGACAATAAAGAAAAAGACTTCTTTTTTTTTTTCTAAGGTAACCAATTTGGATTCACAGAACATGCAAGAGGTCGTTTCCTCCTCGTTAGAGCTTTAGCTTACGCTTCGATAGTAGGTCAGAGGCTACCGCCTACAACCTTGGACAAAACTCGTTGGGAAAATGTGACACACCACTATAAAATTGTTATTCCCTAATTTGCCTGTCTGATAATTTTCGGCAAGACAGAGTACGCTGATGCCTTTGCCATGGCGAGCCTTGACACACTTAAAGTCAGGTGCGTTGCTGCCTGTCAGAGGTTCATCATATAATGCGCGGCAACATCCTCCCCTCATGGAAGTTATCCCCATCCCCACGCCCACGTACCATGAGTGTGAATCGTACAAACTCTTGTTCTTAGGTCATCGTCGCTTGATTAAGAAAATAACACAAACAGCGGTGAAAACATTGTATTCCAACGCATTTTTTTATATAGAACTTGACGTTTCGTATGCTAGTCAACACACATTTTCGAAAGTGACCGTTACAATTTTTGAAAACTGTATATACAGTGTATATCGTAAACATTAGAGGTCTGGAACCTAGACTGAGAAAAATGATCTGCAGCAGTACGTGTCTAGACAGTAATAGCTAAAACAACCCGAGAACCATACTTGGCCGTACCAAGTAAATAAGAAAGAAAACTTTATTTAAACACGGAAAATCATCAGTTAAGCTAAAAAGAAAGTAAAAAACACTTTACAAGTGTTTTACATAATTGCCGTGTGCGTTTGAACTGCTGAGTCAGCATTTCTTAGCTATTGGGGTAAATTGTTCCAAGAACAGGCCCCGCCGATGATAACAGAAACTTCGTTTCAGATAATTAGTATTTGGCTTGGGCAGAGTAAGTTTACCCTCTAAGTTTCTCAAGTTATATTCAGCAACTCGTAAACTGAAAAGGCGTTGAAGGTATTTTGGGGCAAGATCAAGAACTGTTTTAGACATAATTAGTGCTTCCTGTTTTTTTTGCGTCGAAGAGACAGATTCTCCCACTTAAGATGATAGAGAAGGAGGTTGGAGCTCTATCAAGGGGTAATTTAGTAATTTCCTTGGCTGCGCGATTTTTGCAGCTTATCACTTGACTGGCCACTTAAGTAGTCTCAGACAGGACGGCAATAATCAAAATTCCGTAATATTAAAGCATGATAAATTTGAAACGCAGTATTAGTATGATTTAACCAAGAAAGCCGCTAATCAATGGTAAGACACAGGAATTTAGTGTGACCTACTCTCCTGATCATTTCGTCATCAATTCGTACATCAACCTCGTCACACTGAGTGTTTAATCTCTGCCTAGATCCAATTATCATTAACACGGTCTTAGCCACATTTAAACTCACCCGGTTGGCTCTCAGTCAACAGTTAAGGTTACTGCGTTCAGGAGGCATTGCTAGTTTAAGCTCTGTTAAAGTTTTTGCAGTTAGGTTTATATTGGTGTTTCGATTAGCTGGCTGGGAAATTTTGTTATTGATAGAGGTTTTGCCTGGGAATGACTGACTTTTTCTAGCATTTCAACCCAAGCTGGCTGTAGAAACTCTGAAGACTGAGGACGACTAAAAAAAAAAAAAAAAAAAAGGAACCCCTTCCCTCTCCCAGAGAGTAGTCACAAACATACGACGGCTGGTCAGAATGATTGCGCTTGATCGAGGGATTTGGAAGCGCGCGGAATTCCTGGCTGGGAAATAAATTTGATCAGCTGGCTGGGAAACCAACCAATTTTATCTAGCTGGCTGGGAAATTTCTTGTGTGTCTTGCTGGGAAAAAGGAACAGATAATGTTTTCCCAGCAACACTGAAGAACACCTGAAAATGTCTTAATAACATTTATTTTCATTAACTGGGGTATAATAATACATTTTACAACAAATTGGTCGTTGGGTGCCCCTGAAGGGTAAATGATTTCATGGTCAATAGTGTCGAATGCCTTTTTAAGGTCAATGAAAACGACGCCATTCAGAAAACCATTGTCGATGTAAATTAACAGACCAGCTATTTGTCACCTCAAGCAAAGCTGTACGCGGCTACTATGTAAGGAACGGAATTTTTACCATTTTGACTTGCAACTTGATAGCAGTTTATTATCATTTAGGTAATCATTATGATAAAATTGGTTATAGACAAGTTTTTCAGCGATGGGGCGATAACGATTTTGAACCTCTTTTAAAGATCGGTGTCACCTAGCCGAATTTGCATTCTGTTTGCAAATTAATTGGATACATTCCCGTGAGGACTGATTTTGGAGATTTTATAAATATGTCTGTTAGTGAGGGTGAAACAATACTAGCTGCCATTTTTAATAACTTACTGGGGATCTTATCAAGGCCAGTGGCTTTCTTTTCATCAATGTTTTGGGACAGGTCGAGAACAATGTCGACACTCGCAGTTTTTAGAGAAAACGAATTATCAGAGGGCGTCATGATTCAGCGTCAACTTCTCCAACCGGAATATATGGAGCTAGCATTTTTGCAATGTTAATGAAGTGCATATTGAAAGCTTCTTTTTATCGGCGTTATTTATAGTTCTATTGTTGGATTTCAAAAATATTGGACGATTTACAACTACTCCGTGAGCTAAGCTCGTTAAATAAGATCCCAAGTTTTACATGGATTGCCTTTGCTAGTTTCCATAAATCAATCAGGCTTTTTGACACTGGGGTAATGCGTGTTGCGCTATTACTAAAAATAGACGCATGACCCCCGGCATGGACTCAGACAAACATTTGGATCTACTGAAAGGATGCCGGTATGAGTGAGGTAAGCGATAGGGAAGGACAAAGAAGAAAACTTGATAAATCTGTGGAGTTGTTTCTAAAAAGGAGGTAGAATGGTTAGTACTAAACCCTGTTGATGTAAATCGGACTCACAGTATCCAGATAAATGACCATAAATTGCCGAAATCTCTCAAAGAGTTGCAGGAATCAGAAGAGAAAGTCTTCATACCGCTGCCAAAACCATCGTAAGACATCGAGAAATGTAGGCCGCTTGGCTAATCGATTGAACGCGGGAATTCTTAACTGTGAAAACATATGTTTGTGCTCTACAAAAGGTCCCACAGCAGAAAGTTCCTTATGTCCACCAGGATTAACAAGAACTTTCATAAAAGGGAAAGAATTACCGCTTCGAAAAAACAATTTTTTCCCATTCTAGTTTTGAAAAACGCACGAGCCTTTGAATTACGCCTAAAAAATAGAGGATACCCAGGGAGCAGCGTTAAAAGGCATCTCTCTGAACTGAAATTCTTCAACAAAAAGAGTACGGGGCGCCAAATGTAAAAATCTTATTTAAGTACTTTTCCCCTGTATTTTGTGTTATTTATCAAATGTCACAAAAGTTGTCCTGTAATTTAAAAATATTGAAGTAGCTTTGCGATTTATAAAGCAAGGTTACGAGAATTTGCGATTTGTAAATCACAAGATGACGAACTTTGCGATTTATAAATCGCAAAGGTACGTCAATGTGTTATTTATAAATAACACAAAAGAAAAGTATTAAATAATATTTTTACATTTGGCCTTCCACAAAAGAGGTCATGCTGGTCATGCGTTAGATGATGAAAACGTACATGTAACACAATTCTGACTGCGTAGTATATCGCAAAGAACAATTCATGAGAGTTATCTTAGTCAGTGCAAAACAGAAAACCATTTGCGAACAGCAGGAGTAGCGTAAGCCCATCAACACTTTTCCAATATGCCAACCTGTCGACGGAGTAGAATAGGGAAAGGAACTTGCACTATGGTACCATTTCTTTCCAATATCGAACCTTTTTTTGCATTTTCGCAGCAGACCAAGGGCCATTATCGATGCTCCGATCAAGCACGTGGTCACTTCCACTGTTTACACGACTTTACACAGCCCCTCAATCGTTTAAAAAGGTCGTCACGCTTGCCCGTCATTTTCAACCCCCTGCACTTTCAACACCCTTCTAGCAGCTCAATCGTGTATTGTTCTGGTTCTTTCTCGAGAATAGAGCCAAGAACACGGTCGACGTCGCTTAAAACCCATATTATGCCTCATTTCCCTTGTGACCCTCACAGACTGAACTTTATTTGTCTGAGTCACTGTGGGGGTCTATAATTTCATGACGTCATTAGTGCAAAGCGCTATTGGCTAAGACCATAGATATCAAGAATGTTAGACAATGAGGACGAAATATGTGCTGTTGCCTCAGGAAACAAATTGCAGTTACGTTCTAAGTCGCTTCGTTCAGGCAAACGTGAATTATTTTACCCTTAAGTTCCCGTAATAAAAATAAATCATACAAGGAATATGGCAGGATGCGCAAGAGGATCCAAAACACAGTTTATTACATCGTTGACTAAATTATCCGAAATGCAATACAATCTCTTTTTTTTTTTTCAGTTCTTTATAGAAGTCTTCACTTTATATGCGCTAAAATAGAGGAATAAACGCTGCATAATATTACAAACATAAATTCTTAGTTACTTGCAGTCTATTCTCAAGGCTCTCTTCAACATACATAGCCTTGGAAGAGTCGGATTTCCATCTAGCATGTATTTTAATTAAGTAGTCTTTCTTGAATCGAATTACTACTATTTCGCACTACAGATGTAATGCCACCAGATCTTAAACTGTAATCATTAGGGTCACAACCCAGCTTACTTAAGCAAACTCTAAGAATTTCGCTACACCTAGTATAAGAAATCTTACCACTTCTCAGGGTATAGCTTGAATTACTTGGATGAAAGTAAACATCTAAACTATTTTTAATGATCTCTGTGGTAATGGGCTATTTTTAAATTTTAGGTTGTGACCTTTGGCGTTTGGCAGACTCGATAATATTCCTGCAAAAGTCACTATTCAGCGGATTACAATCCACATTGGGAACAAATGAGTGCAGCTGTCATTTAAGGGCGGCATGGGACAAAATCACAGAAAAACTGGAAGTACAAGACTGCTGGACTTCGAACTGATAAATAAAGAGATACGATACCTAAAAGGAAAAGGTATCTCAATGCTTATTTGCCTACTTTTACACCAGTCCAAAAACTTCTTAATAACTCGCATGTAGGAGTTAGCAGTCGCTTCTGCTCTGGATTTCAACATCATGTCTAGAATTTGACTGGCGGCATTGAGGAGAGAATTGAGGAACCTTTCCATGACTTGCTTGAAGAAATTAACTGAAAGAAACAAGATTCAAACTAAAAGGAACAAACGTCATGGTGTTGTTACAACAAGACGGCGAACCCAAAGTGCCGATGAATCAATGTTTGAGCCAGAGCTTGAACCAGTGCCCCATAAATAAAGACAACATTATTTGGCCAGTGCCACGAGATACATAGTCTGTGAACGCAGACGTATTTACGGCTGTCGTTTCTCTCCCCCCGTTTCTCTAGGGGGAGAAAAACGACCGCCGGAAATACGTCTGCGTTCGCAGGCTACACGATGCAAATCATTGCTTCGGCCAGTGCCGCATAAGGTTAGGCCAGTGGGCAGGGAGGCGACGGAATAGATATATAGGAACCGCAAACGTGAATGATGTGAAGTAAACGGCAGAGAGTATAAGTACTAGAAACTGACCAATAACAGCATAGAAGATACAATTAAGGGTGCGGCAGGTGTTTAAGCGAAACAAGCACGACTTATTACGTCGAATACCAGCAGAAAATACATTTAACATCGCCAAGTAGATACAACTCCTTATTTTCAGCGTTGACTTTTGTCCAGCAGTTTCTCAAACTCGTTAAACAATTCGATCGGAGAACCTGGGGACTGATACCAGGTGCCGACCAGGAATCCTGTACTTCTCAACAAATAAACACTCCAAATTATTATTTAGATAATCTCGTATTCGGAAATTAAGATTTGTGCGCACGTACATGTAGATACAGACACCACCCCCTTTCTTTCCATTAACTCTGCGATCGCTTCTGACAATTTCAAAGCCAGATAAATAAAGTTCGTCAACATGAATGGTGGAATCTAATTTAGATTCGTTATTTATAAACTACGAAGAGACTAAATGATTTTGTTACTGATAAATGTTTAATGTTGATTTATGCTTGGACAATATTTTGCTCAGCATTATATTGGTATGGGGGGAGGGAAGACCAATAGACTTTGTTTTTGACTGCATGTCAAATGGCGTTTAAGCAAGAATTTAATTTTCCCAAGATGGTAGTTTTATTTTAAGATAGCTGTTTGCTCATCCGCTAAAACCAACTTTTTTTTCCGTGGAATGAAAGCCTGGACAGAGATAAGGAGACTCAAAACCGTGATCAATCCACCTTTAATAACTTTTCTGCCATTTCGTGCTGCAGTTTACATTTGGCGTCAGTACTGTAACTCGAAACACCATAACATTCCCGACAAACCCTTGCCACGCGAATGAATGCAGTTTTGTCGATTGCAAGGTGTTGCGCACACGCGTGGGTAGTTTCCTTGGACCATGCGGTGAAATAGCCGGTTGACTGATCGCAGCGACGAAATTAGCGAGAGCAGCGTTGTCGCACCGTGCATACACTTCCGGCAACAAGTCGCTGCGGCAAAATATAAATAAACCAATGAAAGAGCGTCATATGGTCCGCCATATTGAATTAGAAAACTAGTTCACATTTCCTCTAGATCACTGCGTGTGCACCGAACAGGCGTCGTGTCCCAGCGACTTGTTTTGTAAGTAGTAAACACGGAGCGACTTGTCGCCTAGTGTGTCTTGGCCTCAATGCCAATGTCTTACTGCCATGTCAATGAACGCGATGAAATTATAAGAGACAGAAAAGGTAACCCGGGTACTTTTTAAATTGTTCACGTTCATATATTTTTGTCTATTAAGAATTTAAAATCAATGTCTTATATACAACAACACAATTATGGAAAGACAAAAGTCAAATGTCAAAAGTGGAAGAAACGACTGAATTTTCTTTTCACTGTGAATAACATCTCTCGTATTTATCACCGACAATGTCTTCTAACAAATTTTATAAAGGGAGGGGATGGTAGCGACTACGCAGCGGCCTCCTCAGGCATGCCCCTGTATCCCAGAGACAAAGTGATTTTGCGCAATGCTGGCTGAGCTTGAGGGAACTCCTGATTTAAGCGGTCAACAATTGTCATAAGAGACTGAAGACGGTCCCGCTGTTTCTGCAATTCGTTTTCAAGAGACTCCGGTGTCTTGCACAGAGGTGTGTATCGTCCATTCTTCAGCTGCGTATAATACTTCAGCTTCTGTTGTTTGGCCACAATGTCCGCTAGATTCTGTGAAGAAAAATAATTGTTGATTAGAAGAGTTTCACTTGAGTCCTTTGGCCGGCAAAAACACCAGGGTAAAGTCTTTGGGTCGACTGTTCTATGTTCAGCGGTGTGATCTTTAGTGAGAAAGAGATTGAGATTGTGTAGTTTGGCGCAAACAAGGTAGATTTATAGTTTGCTACTACGATGAAAAGCTACAATAGGAATAGCTTTGAAGACATTGCAGCAACGAGGTGATGAGGTGCCGAAGCGCAAGTTATAACAAAGAGAACACGCTCTTGTTTATCGAGTGTGTCGCCGGTTAAAGTAACTTTGAGTGAAAGTGCTTCGTTTCGGGTGCTGTTGTGTTAACCCAGGAACCCATGAGCAGGAACTTGCTTCTCCTTTACAAGCCCCATGAGTCAACTTTTGCGCGTAACTTTCTATTTTTAGAACGCCACAAGTTCTTCGGCTCTGCAAGAACTGTTTAGAATGGCCAATCAAGGTAAAGTTATTGTCGAACGACGACAAAAATAGCGCAAAGAATGTATGCAAAATTGTGCAAAGTGATGTAAATATGAGTCTCCGTCTCCTTCTGTAAGATTAGTTCTAAAAATAGAAAGATACGCGCCAAGGTCGACTCAAGAATATAGAGCATGGAGAGGCTCCTACTCATGGGTTTCTGGCAAATATTAAACACTGGTCCCGAGGGAAACAGTTCATTTTGTTTCCCGAGAATCTCAATGTTTCCATTCATTGAAACATTGAAAAGAAAAACTTCCAACGGCAACAGAAACGGCGGTCGTCGGTCAACATTCGCGGGTAACAGTGCACTGTTACCCTCTGACGCCATAGATTTTGCCCTGTTGCACGCTCAGAGACTTTTGGCGGGAAACAGTTTTATTGTTAGATGTGACCTCCAGGTAACCAATGAGAGCGCGCGCTGCTGGGGGAGAATTTTCAGCTATATAACAATACTTCTTGTTTGAGGAAAGGGATTGTAAACACGTACGTGAAGATATGTAATGAGTTCATTGCTCCAGAAACGAAACATTCTGATCGCCTGAGAGAAATGCAGTTTTCAGGTAACACAGTGAAGAGGAGGTAGTTAGGTGCAAAAAGAGGTCAGAAATTAAGGGTGCGTTCGATTGACCGTATTCCGGGATAGGAATACATGGAATAGAAGTTACAAATCCTTCGCTTTTACGGAGATTGATAATGGTAATAGGAAGTCCAATTCGGTCTGTAATCATAAAATCGGACGACCGCGTAGCTGGAGTCCGATTTGTTTAATCACGAGTATTATTACAGACCAAATTGGACGACACGAAGTCCTGTTGCCAATTAATCATAACTATTACAATCCCGAGAAAACAAATGCATTCCTCTTTCACTGTCTAATGTTACAAATTTGTCCATTTTGAAAAATCCCCAGCTTGGTTGGGTGGGTGGTTGTTGCTACGGCTATTGGGCTAAATTCTGTGATTGGTGGATTAAGCTGAGTACACTTAATATGATTGGTTGATGTAACTGTACGATTACTGGTGTCCGATAACCGCTAACTGTCCGATTACACAATAATTAGTGAAAAATGAAGCAGTTAATGCACCAATAAAATTTAAGAAAATTGTAATGGTTATGATTAACATTAAAATTGTTAAACACCTGCTAAAATGCTCCTTTAAACATATCTTTGTTATCCATGTTGCTTCAAAACACCAGACATACCGTTTTAAATCATCAATCCACGTATAGAGTGTTTTCACTCAGGTGATCAGTAAACCTGTTTTTCCAACGAAACAAAAGAAAACGTATGCATGATAATAGAGCTCAATTCCCCAAGGATTAGTTGGATTCAACACCATGGCCGCCGTTCCTTTGTTTAGGGACACCAACATGGCCGCCGTGACGTCACGTGAAAACACTCTGTAGACCCTTTGCATATGGCGCCTAAATTTGAATAACATTTCTAGACAAAGGGTTTTTCACATGAATGTGAGGCTTAGGATGTACATTGCCATTTATGCAAAGGGTCTATTCTTATTCCGGAATTGGGTCAATCGAACGCACCCTTAGTCTTCCGATAGTTCAATGACAAAAAAAATAGATAGCCAATAAAACGTGAGCCCTGGATGGCACAATTTTCGCCGGATTGCGCGATACGCGTGCTTTGCTGTCGCTTCACAAGCTACCTCGCATTTTTTCTGACTTGTATACCTTAAATAAGTGATCACAAATTAACACTGATAACCTTTTTTTCAATGATTACAATTTGCACTCGCCCCACGAGTCGGTCTTTGAGATAATTTATTCCTGCTCGTTTATTCCAAATTGCACTCGAAATCATTTGATTACCTATACAAACATCCTCCGAATGTTTCGGTTACTGGGCATCTGTATAATCTATATTTCAGAGGGGCTGCTCATAGTAAAACTAACTGGAAGATGCAATTTAGGAGTTGGAACGGTAATAACATTACGTCAAAGATGTTTTTCCGGCCAGGAGGTCAGGTGTCGTCATTATTCAATCATACCATGAGATTACAGCAAACGAGGAGGTCAACAGAGGGCAATTCGTCATTCTCCTTCTCAAGCTAATATCAAGGAGTAACTACCGAATACCTTGTCACCTTTGTTTGCATTCGGAGGCTTTCTTTGAAGAACGAGTCAGAATACAATAGGTGCTGTTCTTATGCAAGTACGTGTCACGGTATTCATCAGTCAAGCGATATTTTTCACTTTTAGTGTTTTCATGGGTGGCAAAATAAACTAAAAGGATGTACAAGAGAGCAAGTGGCGAGACAAAGGTTTGGCGAGACACAAAAGGAAATTCTCTCATTTGTTGACTGCGTGGGTTTTGCCGCCCGTTAATTATGGTCGTAATGCAATTGGTTATTTGAGCGTAGCCATTTATCTCGATCGGATTCATTCTGCACCCTAAGGGGCAGTAGTCGATAAAGATACGATTTCTATCACTCACCCTCTGCCTCTCCTCCGATAGTTTGTCTATTTGTACTTCCAATTCATCAGCCCTACCCTGTAGCTGTTGACAAGTGATCTGTTTTTCTTCCAATTCACCACTCACAGCCATTTGCTTTTCCCGCAACACTTGAATATCTACAACCACAAGTTAAAAATAAGCTCAGTGAAGGCGCGGAAATCGTAAGGTTTTCCACCTATGTGTAACTGCTACAAGACTGAGGTGCCGATTAAGGTGTTTTCTTTATTCATTTTTGCATACGACATTTTAAGTTTTAAGGTGGCGTGTGAAAAAATGAATTGTACTGATTACATTTTCACAGTACTGGTTGCACAAGAAAGAAACAGAGGAACCACACGAGGTTATCCTACCACTTTACAAACAAACATAACAAAGACAGGAATCATATTGGGGAAGGGAAATCAATGGGATATTTAGAAACGCTAAGTCGGATGCAAACGAGGTCTTGAAGAACTCCAAACGGCTGATCTGCGAAGTATAGGTTTCCACGCAAAGGCATGCTCCCAAGAGTTCTTTTTCCGAAATCTGGATGTGCGAAATGTGGGTCGAGAATCCTTTCGACCCAATTTTCGCGCGGCCAGAGGACGGAAAAAATCTTTTCGGTGCTTTTCTTTCGCATAGGAACACTTACTGCGGGACAGAAGTTATCGTCGGATTTAAACAAAAAGTAGAGTAAATAACTTGCCCGTATCACATGCGTTTGCATCCTGGTTCGTCTGTTTGATTTTCTTTTTCATCTCCGCGAGTTTTTTCTGGAAGGAACCCTTAGTGTTCGTCACTTTGCCCATCTTTGCCTGAGCGTCACCACTAAAAAGTAACGAAAAAATTTGGAGCGGTTTTAAATGTATTGTAGTGACTTGAAAGTCCCATCTTGACGAAATAACACATACTTGCGCTTTTTCTTGAGATTTCTCTCTCATTGGAGCAAAAAATTTATACACACTCTTCCACGTCCAACTCCGCCACTCTTCCCTGACAAAGTAGTTTTTAGGACGTAATTGAGTGCCCTTTCATGGCAGCATTGAATGGTGTTTTAAAGGTATTAATTTTTTGTTAGAGGTAACGACGCAAGAAACTATAAATACAATCGGAACAGCGTGTAAATTTAGGGATTTAGGGTTTTCTCAATTGTTTGTCGCAAGGAATATGACCCGACGACCGCTTCCTTTTAAGACTGGCTCCTTTTCCCAGCAGGCTAACAGAGGAAGGAATTTTGAAGCATAAACCAAAATCGGTGTATCCTCACCGAGTGATGATGACCTCTCTTCGAACAACAGACTTTTCCATGTCCTGGATCATCTTCTCTTGCTGCCTCATTAGCTGTGAGTAACGAACCTAAATCGGAAAGCACTTTTCATGAATCTCGCAAAGCGTTTCCGTAAAGTGGAATTAAGCGCGAAATATTCTTTCCGACCAATAACATTGCATGGTCATTACATTTGCTGACGAAGCCCTCACCCCACGTGCAGAGCACGCGCAAATCACGCTTTTTGAACTCATCAATATTAACATGGGCCCATGCGCACTGCGGATTCATGCGGTCTTTTGAACAACTGGACGCCTTAGAAATTGATACTAACACATGTCGCATAATACGTTACTTTACATTTTTCGTAATAGCGTCACTAACACACCGAAGAAATTGCTTTTCCCACGCTTTTTTGCTTACCAAATCGCTTCAAATCGATACTAAAGTAGTTCCATAAAAATCCGAAAGATTTTCTTGGAAAGAATAAAGACATGGTAAATTGACCACCGTATGGAACTTTATATGGAACTTCATTTTCACACGATAATGTTTTAAAGCTGAATGGCTTGTGGGGTCGTGCACAAATGAAATCAAATCAAATCAATACATGTCAAATCATACTGGTTTTTGAGGAGAGGGGAAAACCGGAGTACCCGGAGAAAAACCTCTTTGAGCAGAGTAGAGAACCAACAAACTCAAACCCACATATGATGACGCCCGATCTGGAAATCGAACCAGGGCCACATTGGGGGGAGGCGAGTGCTCTCACCACTGCGCCATCCCCGCTACCTAAAGAAATTCCAAAACTTTGCGATAGTCAATTTGCCATGTTAACGCAATCTTACATTACTTTTGAGATGACCGCGTTGATAACGACGATATAATCAAATCCTAACCTGCATTCTATGTATTTCTGCTTTCATGGCTTTGATTTCTCCCTGGCCGTACTCCAGATCAACGGCATTCTTAGCCTCGCGCGCTAATTGAGTCTTTTTCTCCCATAACATGATTTGACGTCTGAGAAAATTTTAAAAGAAAATCATCGTCAAATTAAAGAGGGCAGGTAAAAGTTAAGCAAACAAAGATTTATACCAATTCTCCCCATCCCAGTGACCCAAATTTATTGAATTCTGTCATTTTCATATAATTTGCTGCCATTCTTCTCCAATCCTATTGCTCTCTTTCTCCTGTAGCACCGCACATCTTTTCGTCCCCGTGGTCTCTCCAGTCTCCTCTTTTTGTGCGAGGGAAGTTAGACCCTGGGAACGAGGTCCAGCTGAACCAAGGGTCTATCATCCAAGAGCAAGATTTACCCAAATTGGCCCAGCATCAGAAAAGTGTTTATTTTTAAGCCAAGTTTTGCGAGAAAATGAACAATAGACCAAATGGGCTAATCCAATGCTGTACCCACTTCAAACCCTTTGGGAATAAAACGTTTTGTTCCAGACATTTCCATATCATTTAAGTGTGAATGCTACATTTTATTACTCCACTATTACGCCATTTTACCATATTCGGTCAAGAGAACGCACAAAAATGCGAGACGGTAATATACTGTAGTGTCCCGGTTTTACCGGTTTAGAACGGAGCGAATATGGACGGAACGGGAGTTTTTCAAGGAAAGAAATTGTTTTTAACACGATACAAAGCCTGAGAGTTTTAGTTTGTCATCGCTTATCACTCGTCATTTCGTTTATTCAATTAAATAAAAGACACTTGTCTGTACGTTGTCTGTACTCCTATCGACAACGATATTCGTCATCACAGTGGTCAAAATGTTGAGTCGATAAAAATACAGACAACGCTGAACCACTTTCCATTTGTTTTTTACCACAATATTCAACGACAAAGAACGTTTTTATTTCCAGAGCGTGAACAAAATTATGACACTAAGAAAGAGCAAGCGTTGTCTATAACTTTCTCGCAATATGATTGGTTTATTTCCCAAAATGGCCGTTCCTGATTGGCTATTATATTGCGTGACAAAGTGACGTGAGCATGACGCGTACAGCGTTGTCCAGACTCTTATCGACAACGGCAAATTAGCCAATTAGATTGTGAGATTACAAGCAATTGTGGTAAAATGTTTATTTTGCCGAAAAAAGTTGTTTTAAAA
>NC_090890.1:45824730-45839730 GCF_036669925.1 Montipora capricornis | reverse complement strand
AACCGCAAGTGAGCATTTTGCCTGCCAGGACAGTGGTCTCTCCCAGACTTAACATGCAAGTCGGAGTTATTTTCTTTTTTTTGGCTTAAAGAGGAAAACAACTCACATACGGTCAGTGCCTGGCTCAAAAACGTCTCATGCTTAAGCTTCCTGATGCTGTTGTTCTTAATCGATTGTGCCAACCTTTACATTCGAAGCTAGTCATGCGACGGCCATGCTCTTACCTTCGATCCTCAGTTTCTTTTGCAGCAATATAGTGTATTGTTTCTTGAGATATTCCATGTCCTCTGACTGTTTTTGGACATCTTTCAGTGTTTTTACTAATTCACTCTGATTTCTAAGCCAAAACTGTTGTAATTCAGTGATTTCATTCAACCGAGCTTCAATCTGTTTCTGCAGCGTGTGTATCTGAAGTTCCAGAGGTCCGATTTCTTCTCCCTGCCAAACGATACAAGTTAAACAGCAAAATGTAACCGAAAATGTAAGAGACGATGACAGAATCGAGGATACGATACCAACAACGACAAAAAGCACGAACATCAAAAGTTTTGCAGCATCAATTTCCGTGCATTTCCTTGCCGCATTCCACAAAACAATTTAAACTCAATTTAAGGTTTTGACGGCAACGTAAGCATAAAACAATGAACCATTCATTTAGCCTATTTTATTTTCTTTTACTTTAAAACCATTCGTACCCATCCAGTTACAGGATAGTTCGTGAACAAGACGAAATAATCGCGAAATACTTGCAATAGCGCTAAGTTACATTTTGGAGTGACGTTTTCGTCGCCGTTGTCCATGCTGCAACGATACTGACAATTTGCAATCGCGATATTTCAATATCGCAATCGCGATATTTTTTGCCACGATACGAATATTGATATTTAAGCAACATATCGCCATATTATTATTATTATTATTATTCATCAACATTCAGGAATCACTGTCTTTAATGACTCCTTATGCAGAAATAACCCTTGCGTAGCTAGTTATTAAACACAGGGGCAAAAAAGTTCCACCCTTGCTTCGTATACATGTAGCCTCCGATCTGACTCGTACAGATATCCCCGAGAACTAACACTACCATTTGCGGTATGTATTTTTCAAGATGGGTAAATTGCTTTAGATGTCAGGTGACAAAGTCTTGCGCACCCATGGACAAAACACGCTGTTCGTCGGAAAATGTCTTCCCGTTGTGCATAATTATTGATGTACCGAGATATGTATCGTATCGCGCACATGTATCAAGATGTGTATCGTACCGTGAGAAAATGTATCGTTGCACCCCTACTGAAATTCCCTATTATTCATCATCTAGGGGACTGCGGACTGCGGACCGCAGACCGCAGAAGCAATCGTATTACACTCGTTCTTTTAATCCCAAATAATCAACTCCGGGACCAGGGGTCCAAGGTACTTGGACTGCTTCGAAGGGATCGGGTGTTCTATAACCGGTCTTCAAAAGGGATGTGAGAAAATGATTATTCAGTAATGAGACATCACCTGTAGTTATCCCACTTCGACTCCTACTGAAATGTAACTACATACCCCATCTTTACTCTTCATTTGATCAATCCGTTTATTATACTGATCGATGGTGCTCTGTTTTCTCTCTATGATGGCATTTCTTTTTACAATCTCCCCTTCTATCTTAGAGATGGTCGCGTTCTTTTGGTGGATCTCTTCATTCAAGCTGTCCATGATGTCTTGAAGCTGGCGAACGCGAGTTGTGGTGTTAGAGATGTCCAGGATATCTCTGGATATCTCGTTTTCAACTTCAGCAACTGAACTTTCCTGTAAGACAGCCGAGCAAAATTATACGTTAAGTGGTTCCTGGGTTAAATTAGGTAAAATTAAAGGTAACCGTAGTAAAATCTTGGGGAACTTCATAAGCAAAAGCTTAACGTATTGTAATCGATCGCACTGCAAAGAATAAGTTATTACCTTTGTTTTATGAGAAATGTACAAAGAATATTGTGGTTTAATCAGAAGCTTTGTGCTGTAAATGTAGTTATGGTGCGGTTTGTTAGCTACGTCAATAGTAAATAGTATGGTAATATAATATGGAGTTAGCCAAGCCCAAAAGCAGAGCTCGTGGGTTATTTATTCTTACAATAAGTTAACCTGGTTTGAACCTTCGATCCAATCGAAACCCAGTACCTGGGCAGCGGTCAACTTAGGAAAAACCAGCTGACCTCGATGAGTCCTAAACTTGAGCTCGCGATATGGTCACGTGATACTGGTAACATTGGCATACATGGACGGGAGGACGTACATGTACGTAGGGTGGTACGGTGACCAAAACCAAATTTCTCGCGCAGACGGGTTTAATACCATATTTTCTTACCCATGGTGCTCAGCACGCGGAGTTCCGATATAGTTTCGCATTCTTGAAATAATGAAAGTGTAGGGTACTGCGACATACAAGGTATCTTCCTACAAGTTTGCCCTTCTAGCTGGAACTGTTGCAAGTAATGGCTACTATTTCGCTGACTATCGAAACAAAAAAAAGACTTAAGATTCATTTGAATAGCCTGCGTAGCTGGTGGAAATAGGGACCTTTAGATTCTAAGACGAGGACGAGAACGAGTACGAGTTTTCACTGCCCGTTTTTAGCGAAAATACTTGGGAAATTTATAACCTATACGATTAATCGTACTCTTTGTTAGCACTATAGTTTGCTCAATTATTCTTGTTGCTTGTAAATGAGCCTTTTTGCTGATCAAAAAATGCCAAAACTGCTACCGTGTTGTTGACTTGTTTTGACACGAAGACATTTTTGCAAAACCTCGAACTAAAATGACGACGGTATGACGTTTTGTCCGCCAAAATGACGCTGGTTGGCGCGCGCTCAGTGCTGTTCTATGAGAAAATCCCGTACTCGTAGTCGTTCTCGTACTAGAATCTAAAGCTCTCTATTGTTAGCGCGGGTGGCAAAATAACTAGAGGCCAGGCCGCAGGGAGAATGAGGAGGGGCGCTGTCAAATATTTCACTCACAGGGCCCCTTCCCATTTTCCGCGGGGCTTATGCCTCTCGCGCCAACAATACCGCCAACTACGTAGGCTATCAGTTCAATGGAAGTCCACTTGTATTCAGCACAATGCCTTCTGTAAGCCACTTTGTACGTCAATAAGAAAAAGGGGTTTGCCAAGAATCTCCTTCCCACAAATACCGGTTTTCAAAGTACGAAGGGACAAAGCCACCACCGTCTGTTCCCCGATAAATTTTTATTTAAATTGTGGTTTATTAATTATTTTTATCTCAATAAAAATTGACGCCGGTTCCCAGAACGATCGCATCAAAATTAATACGTTCATAAACTTAGTTTGACTGCAACTGTCTTGTAGGTGTTTAGAACCCGGGAAAAATAGGTGCTGAATGGAATTTGGAAAACGCGGGCGTTTTCCAAATTCGAGATATTATTAATTTTTGTGTTATCAAGCTACGTATATCTGCTCACACGAAAGTCTATATATTACCCTGGCCACGATTGAGTTAAATGTCGCTAGAAAGCAGTTTTCATTGAGTATCGAGAATCGAGAACAGACTCGAGACAGCCAACTTACTGTAAAGTACATATTTTGTCAAATAAAGGCCCCTAGACTTGAACAGGTACATACCAGTTCTGTTGCTCTCCTTCTTAGTTTGTCTGTCACTTTCTTGGTATACTGGGCAGCCTTATCCAGTGTCAACTGACTTCTCATTTTCTCCATGATATTATCCTCTACTTTAACCTTTTCCAAGAATTCGCGCTCAATCTGTTTTCTCAAAGCAGTCAGCTCATTGTCTTTTAGCGTAACTTCCTAGGTTGGTGTAAAAGCAAAAACAACAATAACTAAGGGTTTACCTAGGTCGCTTTCTGCTGCTACAGTCCAGGGCTTCAATATTCACGTGTCGTCAATACAGAGACCCTTTAGCAGCCCGCAATTAGCATAGCGATTCTAGGCAAGCTACTTAATTTTAGACTGGATGTTTAAAGGGTTTACAAAAAACAAACGAACAGAAAATGTATATACAACAACATTAAAGAAAATAGATATAACAATATTAAAGAAAAAAGACGAAGGAAGGACTGCCATATTTTGAGAAGGGTCCTAAGAATGTGAGGTTGCTTGGCTGCAACAAGATCGAAGGACTACATTGCACATGTACAAGTCTAGAACAAATGGTGCTGATGTTAGAATCGAGATTTCAGACAATAATACTAATGATAATGATAATGATAATGATAATGATAATGATAATGATAATGATAATGATAATGATAATGATAATGATAATGATAATGATAATGATAATGATAATGATAATGATAATGATAATGATAATAATAATATTTACGGAAGTCTCAAACTTTTTTTAATAGCCGAGCAGGAGAGCTCAATTTAAATTGAGGAGACTGTAAATCAAATTTAATCATGTGAAATGGGTAAGATTACTAGAAAACTCAAGTGGAATAGGGCTGGTCATGTGGCTAGAAGAACAGACAACCATTGGACAACCTGCATTACGTCCTGGAAGCCCCGGAAACACAAAGGGAACCGAGGAAGACCAAGGACGAGATGGAGGGACGACTTGGATAGTTTTGGATAGTTTTGTAAAGCATTGGGACCATGTTGCACAAAACATAGACCAGTGGAGGTCACTGGGGAAGAGCTACGTCCAACCATGACATTTAACGGCTGAAACCGACTGACTTTATATAGCAGAGTAAAGACCCAACAAGCGCAAGCCACTTATGACGTCGTTATTGCAGTTCCCCAGGGGTAAAGGAGTTAATTATCGTCTTTTCTTCACTTACAGTCTCTGCCCTGTTAAGCTGTTGCTCTGTTTCGTGCAGAGTTCTGGTGTACTTGCTGTATTCAGTCTTCAATACTTCCTGTTTATTCTTGCTGACAGCGATCAGTTTCTTGACCATGGAGATATCCGCTTCAATCTTGTTGTGCATGAGGGTTATCTGCTCATTCTGTTCCTGCGCTTTGTTGATCGACTTTCTGTACCCTTCAATCTCTGTCTCTATTGCCTGAATTCTTTGTCTCTGTACACTAAAGAGAGCAAAAGGGTAATTTTAATTAACCCACACACACACATACTTAATTGACCACTCCCCATGGGGGCTTTTCAGGGCCAATGAAACATAATCAACAAAACGACAGAACACAACAACAACAACTGTTAAGAATCCCAACTGGCCGGAGGCAAACTAGTTAGCTATTTACAAGTGCAGATTTGACTGATTAGAGTGTAATGTGAAGTGCTAGTTTTGTACTCCATATGAACCATGTGAGCGTTAGCCCTATTAATGGAAACGGGCCCATGCAAGGACAAAGAAAAACTCTGACCAGGGTGGGAATTGAACCCACAACCTTTGGGTTAGATCACCGCTGCTCTACCGACTGAGCTACAAGATCAGACGGGAGCAGGGTGTGGGAACTGATGATGTTAAAGTTACGGCAAAGAACATGTACAAGTACACATGGTTCATACAGGGTACAAAACTAGCACTTCACATTACATTCTAATCAGTTAAGTCTGTTGAAATGATTATAAGTGCTACATGGCCAACGTTTGTAAAAATGTAACCCTTCCTTGTATTTACAAGTGCAGCTCAGAGGATGAACCAGGGACCACCAGGAACAAATTCAGTGGGTGGTCAAAACTGGTCTTGAACCCGGGAACTCCTGATCTCAAGGCAAGCGTCCTTAACCACTAGGCCGCACTGCCTCCTCCATCAAGAAATAAGATTGAAACTTGCAAGCTAAAAATACAACGTTAGTGTGTAAGAATAAAAAAAAAAGAAAATATTTAACATCACAGGTACATGTATATCCTATGGTTAAGTTTATATTATATAAATAATCTTACATGTAGATCAAATAAAATAATAAAATAATATTACAGTGAATATTACAGTGAGCACTGCCCCATCCTCCTCCTGATATGAAATTGAAAAGAAAGGACAAGGATTTCAAGACAATGCTAGAAAAGTCATTCTTAAATACTTTGAGAGGTTAATACATGAAGCTGTGGTGGCCGGCTTTGGAGTGGCCAGCACTACTCTACAGTACTTTCAGCCTGCATAAGAAGTATGTCACTTGGCCATTGAGAGGTACATGTATTAAACAAGGGATTATCATGTCATGGTAAAATTAATTTGCAGTGTTTGAGAAATACTATAAATCCACCTGCAGTAATATGGAATTCCTTTAAATAGCCATTAACAACTGCCTCGCAAAGTGGAGGTTGGGTGCCTGAGACATCCAGGAGCTTCCATTATTGGCAGCCAGCTCCCAGATGGAGACCGCTCCCATGGCTGGCAAATCCAGGCAACCCGGCCATAAGCCCCCACGCAGAGGGAGAAAGCAGGTACCCGTTACACTGATAAAACAGTGGAAAGAAAGGGAGGGACAGGGGAGGGGAGACAGCCTCCAAGGAGTCCCCATGCTCCAGGGTTTTCTTTAAGGTTTTAAGTAACCGGAGTTTTTTGCAAAGTAGACGGATGTGGGTCCGGGGGCATGCTCCCCCGGAAAATTTTTGAAAACTGAATGCTGGAAAATGCATTTCCTGGCATTTTGGGCCATGAAACTCAGACATTAGAGGGATGAATCAAGCTGCAATTATGCTATGAAAACCATGTTACTCAAAGAAAGACGAAGCGACATTTCAATAATACAACCCTATAAACAGAAAGTGGAGTGATATTTTTCGTATCTTTTTGGTCGTTTTGCTGGAGCTAACTAGCCTGGCAAATATTGCCACTTGACAACTTGTAAACATGGCACATACTTGAAGGACTAGACCAGCAAAGGCTTCTGATTGGTTGTTAAATAAAGCAGCTTTTTGGAGGAATATAGTAATTGGCCAATGGCGTAAAGGATGTTTTGATCCTGTTGAGGTGTGACACATTTGTTCCATTGTGTAATTAGCGGGAAAATATGCTTGCGGAACTTGTTTGTAGTAATTTCGAAAATTGAAAATCACTCCAGCGGCTTAAGAGTGATGTAGTTTTTTCCGAAGAGTTTAGGAGTTCCGTAGAGCAATGAGAGTTGATCAAGAGTGACGTTGGATAAAGATCCGTTCAAGCATAGAGATGCCCTCAAGAGGACGAGCACTTACACGGGCAAGTAGGATTTAACTCCGAGGAGCGTTACGTTCAAGTGTTTATTTATTTGAAATAAATTAAGTCTACGAGTCCTCAGCTTCTACGTTTGCTATAAATGATCAACTGAAATGTTCGAAGTGAAAATGAAGGAGCGATTACCGGTAGTAAATGATCAGGGGCTAGTTTTGTTTCCTCAGTTGAGTTGTGGTAAGAGATGCGTGAACGCAGGCTGAGCGTGTTGCTAGCAGAACATCATATGTAAATTTCCTTCTGGTTTGAGAACAAACCTTTAGAAAGTGCTTCTTTGTTTACAAGTTTTTTTGTGATCACGGCGTGATTAAAGGAAGTTTTGCGCGGACTAAATGTCCTTGAGTGATTTTTCCTTCCTGTAAGATACAATCGGTGGCTGATTAAAGATATCGAAATCCAATATGGCGGACAACAAATCACATTGTTCGTACTTTCCCGCCACCGCAACAAGATTTGTTCAAAACGAAAGTCTCAAGCATAACGTTTTTAAACTGCCCTTGAGTCAGAAGTCTTTTATATCTTTTCAGAAAAGATAGGCAGTGCAAATTTTTATTTTTATTGAGCCCAAGTAGTTTAGACCTCATAAACATCATCTCCACAACATGTCTTTACTTTTCAAACAATGAAAGTAGCCGGCGAAACCTGACAGAGAAGCCGGCGAACTTCGCCAGCTGCCGGCTCTTATATACAACCCTGATGCTCAGGAAAACGCTAATGCTCAGAAAACGCTGACTAAAACGCCAACAAAACTGCTACAACGCCCTATGGACCAAGAATACGAAGAATCCTGGCGCATGCGCATACATTGTATCTACACAATTCATGTAACATTTAAACTGCTGATCGCAAAGGTACAACTTGTGCTCCTAGTTGTTAACTCCATTAAATTGCATTTAACTTTTTTTAAATAAAATTTTTTTATTGTTGTTGCATTGCAAACATGGTGATTTGGAGCAAAAACCATAAATTTGAAAAGAGCTGGCCTGACTCGTGTCTTCTTTTGGTCCATCCAAACAGTTTTTTGGCTTTGTTCTTTGTTCTGTATTAATTTCTCTTTTATAAGTTGTTCTGCAGTTTTAAGTGGTTATTGTGAAGTACTTGAAAGTGCATGACATTATGAGGGCCCTTAATTAAGCTGAAGTTACCTTGAAGTTGATGACAATGTGAATGACAGTGGCGATGTTTTTTGTATGACACTCTGGTTTGGAGGTTTAACCTGTTTCTTTAAGCCTTGCTAATTTCCTCCTCATTTGATTATTAGACATAAAATTAAACAGTGTTTTGCGGCAGGTCCAAAACGCAGGTCACAGGTCATTGTTTTACCGAAACAGAAAGTATTCTAAACATCCATAAAAGCTAACCTTAGGCCTAAAAACTTTTCTTTAGGCCTTATTAGGCCTAAAATTAGCTTTTATGAATGTTTAGGATACTTTTCTTTAGGCCTAATTAGGCCTAATTGAGTCTAAGGTTAGCTTTGATGAATGTTTAGGATACTTTCTGTATACAGCTGTACATGTAGGTTAAATAATGACCTGTGACCTGTAACCTGTGACCTGCCTTTTGTACCTGCCGCAGTGTTTTGCCACCAATTATGTAACATCACTCACCTGAGAGCTTCTTGCATTGCGGCAAATGCCTCATCACGACGCCTCATGCCAATCAAACTGCTGTACCACTGCTGCGTGAGCTGTTTTCTCTCCAACTGAAGAGCCTATATACAAAGTTTAATATTAACCCATTGATCCCTCAAACACCTTAGGAATGCCCCTTGTTGATGAGTAGTTTAATCATCGGGCATTATACAGCGTACAAACTCTGAGAAAAAATCCCAATTGCTATATATAATTATGTTTTACCCTTTTCACTATTCAGCTTATGAGATCAGATGTTGTCTTTTCAAGGGACCACGTCCCAAATATTGGAAAAGGAGGAAGCAAATTTAGAAGATCTTTAATTGTTATTTTAATTATAAGATCCATTCGTACCCACCTCTATTTCTGTGGTTGCCTCTGAAAGTGCCTTTTGAGCAGCTTTGGTTTCATCTAACTGAGCAGCACACTGTGTTTCAAACATATCGATCTCTTCCCTAAGACGATCAACGGTTTGGATCAATCTGTCCACAAGAAGGTCCTGTATAACAACATTGAGTTAACACAATTATATGGAGTCAAATTTCCAAAACAACAAGATATAAAAGAAGGTAGGAAAATATTTTAATGAGTCATGGCTATTCTCAGAGAATCATCGTAGTGAACAAAATTTATTTTAACACTAACGACAATCCAGCGTCCCTAAAACGAGGGTGAGAATGAGGTCACGGATAAGGGTGAGGGTGGGGGTGAGAGTAAAATAAGAATTTCATTGTAGGGTGAGGGGAGGGGTGCTAAAGGCAGGACAGTGAAGATAAGATGGGTCTTTGAAAGTTAGTTATGTAGATGGTAAAATTTTGGAGCTTAAGTGAAGCTAATTAAAAGCTAGGCCTGGATTTGTTAGCTTTTTACTGGTGAAATTCTTTGGGTGTGCAAACTGCAAAGATCTGACCTCCAATCATGTTCTTGTGTTACAAATGTGAACCAATATGAGCAAAGCTATGGGATGGCACATGGAAGTAGAATTGCAATTTTACAGTAATTAACTTTTAATTTTTACAGGCTGGCATGGAATCTTTGAGATACGAGGTAACGCTATTTAAGTGCATCTTTCTGTAGCATTTTCCTTTTGCAATCTGTGATTTTGAGACATGCATTAAATCTTTCCCAATCACCTGGCTTTAATCGTGTATCTGTTTATTGACCTCTTTTGTCACTGGCAAAAGATTACATTTTTTGAACAGTGTAGACAAATTTTCATTTTTCGTGTCATTCACAGTGCTTCGGATAGATCTACGTCAACCTCGCTTAACAACGCCAACTACTGTAACATCCTATCCAGGGGGATCAGCAATAATCTAATTCAGCTCATGTTACAGAATCGGGATATTAGTGCTGGCAAATTAAGGCGCCCACAGTGGCTCATGTGCAACATTGCAAGAGTCACTGACCCAGGAATTAAACTGCCATCTTCACATCTACACGTAATTCAAATTCAAACTAAATTAAAAATGTAATTTCCTAGTCTATTAATTTTATTTGTTTACAGATTGGTCTAGGCAATTTTTGTACCTGCTTCTTTTTATCCATCTCTGCTTTTGTAACTTCAGTGTCTGCTTTCTCAGCAGCTCTTCGCATGACAGCAATGTCAGCCCTAACATCCTCCTTGGCTTCCTCCATGTAATGCAATCTAGCTGCTATGTTCTCCACTTCGGTTCGTAGTTCTTTCGCTAAATCACAAGTAAACAACTGTTTACTACTCATTTTAATTTGAACAAGAAACAGTGGACTGATGATACATGTACAGTGTACAATAATATTGCACATGTAAATTATTATAAATGTACAGCAAACCCTAAAAACGTTTACTCACAGTACTCTCTGATGTTTTTCTCCTTTAATGCCATTTATTTTTCTTATACTTTCAATCCTTTAAATCACTCACTTCCTGACCTTTCCTTTTTTGGTAGTCTTTTGGTTGACTCCATGTACCCTTGTCTGTCAAAATTATACCCTCTTCGCCAGTCACTTTTCCTATTCTATTCTTTTAAGTCTTCTACCCACAGTCTATTTCCTGGTCTGCCACTACCATTCTCAACTCTCCTATCCTAATCACCTATTCTACAGTCACTTACCTTCCCTTTCTCCAAGTACATGTATAAATTAATTTTTAGCTTCCTGTCCTCTATTCCAGCTATTTTAATGTTTCCCAACACCCATCCAATGTTGTCCTTCTTCATGCAGACAATATTTCAGCCCCCTCTCCCTTATTTCCTTGTCTGCCACCTCCCCCTACCCCCACTGTCCACATCCATCCTTAGGCTACTGCCAAAGTTGCAAATGCCAATCCCCAGTCTTTTCCTCCGTTATCATTTTTTTCCACCCTTTTTTCAGTCTCTTACACCTTTTCAAATTGATTCCCTGGTCTGTAACCCTCTGTTCATCAGTCTTTAGTCTTAAAACCACAAGCACATGTACCTTGTTTTCGCTGGTGACTAAGATCTTCTGCTATCTTCCCATGCATTTCTTTTGTTTCATCCAAGAGTTTTTCACATTGAAGTCTGAGTTGATTTTCTGAGTTATAGTGATCGTGTTCCTTCTCTAACAGCATTTGCTGCCGAGCAAGTTCTTGCTGAACTCCATAAAGTTGCACACCAAGCTCTTCCCTTTCACGCTTCTTGGTTTTAAGATCTTCTGTCTGCACAACAGGAAGTACATGTATCCTAATTGGTACAGTCAGCAGAATGCATACAAATTTCAAAAGCCATTCAGTCAACTTACCAGTTCCCGTAATTCTAAATTCACTTTTTCTTGCTGCTTAAGAAGGTGTGATTTGTAGGCTGCTTGAAATCTGACCATAAGAGGCTGCAATGTGGTAAACCCAAACAAAGACACATTATGTCACAATAGTGGTATCAGAGATTATAATGAACTTAACTAACCCATTCATACCTGACGCACCTCCAACCATGGAATAAAATCATCTGGCGGCAGTTGTTCAAAGAATGGACAGCAATATCCAGTGGATAAATCAGTATGCACTGGATAACTCAATTGGTTTTGCTAGTGTTTATCTGCTGGATAGTGATTTATCTGGTAAATAGCATTATCCATCTTTTAAACAAACACAGCCTGGTGTTTAAGTCTCTGCTTACGAGTGAGAAGGCGCCTATCTCCGGTTTAAGGAGTCCCATTTTTTTCTCCCAACTAGCCGCCAATAGATTGCGGTATTGGCGTCTCAAAATTGCAATAATTACAGTAGCAAGGAGCAAGGGTTGCACAGTCGGTTAGTGCGTGGCCTTGGTGCATAAGGTCCTGAATTCGATCCCCGGATCTGACATCCTTGTTTCGACTTCTTTCCTTTCAGTGTAGCCTAAGAACAATGTAGCTTTAAATACCCTTAAAACGGAGCACTGATGGAAAGAGGGGGGTAAAATGAGCGCACCGTCGGCTTCCTGGGAAAGTACTCTCTAGAGAGTAAAGGAACTTCAGACGTTAAATAACGTGTACCTTAATTTACCTTTACCTACAATCCTGGTCAAAACTGTCGGGACAATTCGTGCTTTTCCCCCTTCCCCCATTACAATGTTGATTTTTCACGGTTTCCAAAAGCAAGATCCGTTCATCGATCCCTGGCATGTTTCAACATTGTCTGGGGGGAAGGGGGGCGCAAAAAAGGCTGCGAAAGAAGAACAAACATTGCTCATATAACGATGAAAGCATGTACAGTAAATTCTCTACTTTTCGCCCAAAATTTGACAAATGTCCCGAAGTGTTTTGACCCGGATTGTCTGAAAGTGAGTTTCATCGAATAAAACTGTAAACCGTATCATATGTCCTCAAAATAGTAAACAATCTGTAACACTGCGTTAACAATTGTCTCATTGTAGTAAAGTCTGTTTTATGGCAGCTTAAGAACCAGCGAAGAACATTTTCAGGAGACTCGTTACCAGACTCCTCGCAGTTAGCGGCCACTTCTCAAGCTGCAGAATCATTTGACTTTGCTAAGCAGAGTTTGATTCCTCACAAGTTCAAGGACAGCAAATCGCGTAGACAATAGAATAGTTCAAAGGAAAGAGCCACATTTATGTCCCTGTAGATTTTGCTTCGCCAAATTTCTGCGCGTCATATTGCTGACAATAATCAGTGTCATACAAAACCGCATTGTCTGTTGCGTGACCCAAGCCGTTGTTGACAACGGCAACAGTTCTCACTCACATTTCTCACTCCTAAAAACACATTTTCTGGTTGTGCTTTTGATGTAGCTACCAGAATATATGGCGTGTTGTGTTATACACACTTTCGTTGATCTTTAATTGGCATTCGTTTCTGAACAAGAAAACGCTTAATGCATTTTTCAACATTTCTCGGCTATTTGAAAATAATAAGCTAACATCTAATTTGATCTTTTGCTGTTCTTAAGGTGAGAAATGTTGAAAAAATAAATATTAATACCCACCCGGTGATCATTTAAAACCAAAAAGCGCTTGTATGAATAGAAAAGAAAGGGTTATTATGTTTTTTGCAGTCTTTTTTTAAAAGTCATTTCTAAACCTAAATATCTTTCTTTAAATAGCCGAGAAATGTGGCCAAGAACTGTTGACTGCTCACGGTAACGCAACCCACCGTTTTGACAATCCTTGCTCACACTACCTCTACACCGGTGCAATATATTGTTTTACTATCAGAGACAATTCCCTAATGAGATTCAATGAACCTGGGCGGGCTTGAGAGCAATTATCAAGAAATTCTTTTCTCAGACAATCCTGGTCAAAACTGTCGGGACAATTCGTGCTTTTCCCCCTTCCCCCATTACAATGTTGATTTTTCACGGTTTCCAAAAGCAAGATCCGTTCATCGATCCCTGGCATGTTTCAACATTGTCTGGGGGGAAGGGGGGCGCAAAAAAGGCTGCGAAAGAAGAACAAACATTGCTCATATAACGATGAAAGCATGTACAGTAAATTCTCTACTTTTCGCCCAAAATTTGACAAATGTCCCGAAGTGTTTTGACCCGGATTGTATTTTAATATATACTGTCAGTTACGACAGGGAGATGTGAAACTCTTTGATTCTGAAATGGGAAATATCCTAGCTGTATCCAAAAGGCATCAAAATATAGTCTACCCAAACTAAGAGACGAAATTTACAACAAAATCGTTTTGCTGATTAAAGCAGAGTTTCCTGAACATGCAAAGACCTCACAAGGCCAGGCAATGGTCATCTCACTCAATAATATTCATAGAGTGCCTCTTTCCCAAAGGTCCACAATCGGGGGCTCTTGCTTCAATATAAATTAATTAAATAGTTAGGAAAGATTCTTAACTGCACAGAACAAAACAAAGACAACCAAAAAAGAGTTCTTACATGGTCTGGATCAAGTACCACCATGTCTGTTTCACCCTCAGAAGCAGACTCTTCGTCAGTATCGAGGTCTTCGTCCCCTCCGCCAATTTCCCTTCCGAGACCATCCTCTCTAGCATCCTGACCACCTATTTCTTCAGAAAGCAACGTTTGCGCACCAAGAACTCCGTGCGGGTCAAACGATGGAATATCTTGGGTTAACGTTGCCGCGGGAACAAGAGTTTCACTCTCCGCACCAGTCACAACAGTATCCACATCACTGGGTTCGCTCAAACGAAACTCTTTCAACGCTTTGACGGTCAGTTTACTAACTGCATCTTGCATAGACTTTTTGGAGTCGGCGGAGCCTTTGGATCTTCCAGATGGAGGCCTTTTTTCACCGTCTTTTCCTTCTGCACCAAGCCCGTTTTCTTCAGATCTGTCGGCCATTTTGTCTTGCAAAACAACAATGGCCACAGTTTCCTTGACAACCTATCTTTGGAGCCCGAGATTTTAAGCGGAAAGGACTATGTTTTAGTAAGTACTTTATGTATCCCCTATTGTAGTGTATATACTACTGTATACCCCTGAGTCAGGGGCAGATCGCGGAGGAAAGGGAAAGTCAAAACGGGCGAAAGAAAATGGAGACGAAGAAAAACATAGTAGGGCGAGAAGAGCCCCTGGGGACAAGTTCTTACCAGACCAGTTGCAAACAGCAGAGGTCATTCTCAATTCTGATTGGTGCCAGAATTTTTTTGTGATTTTCTGCCCAATCAGAGGTCAGCAGGCCGTGAAGTCGTTTCGTGTCTTGTTACACGGAAATCACTTGATATACTCGCCTTGGTTCGTTTGGCAAGGCTTTGCTCGAAGAGAAAAGTCTCAATCAGCACAAAAATGAAAATGTACAGGAAGTCGTTCGGAATATCGGCGGAGAA
>NC_090890.1:45814730-45819730 GCF_036669925.1 Montipora capricornis | reverse complement strand
AACATCCACTAAAATGCCATTTTAAACATATGTTTGTTGTCCTTGCTGCTTCGAAGCGCGCCAAACATACCGTTTTAATCATCACCCCTCGTATTCTTATTCCGGAATAGGGTCAATCGAACGCGCCCTAAGATGATGAAAGGTTTCTCAGAAACTCTTCCTACCAAAATAAAGCCTACCAAATGCCCAGCAAGTTGAAAAAATATATAGATATATATGAGGCAAGGAAAGCGAAAAGTGAAAGGCGAAAGTGTTGTGCTACTTTTAAAGCCAAAAACTATGTCGAAATTTTGCTCTCTGCGCATGCCGAACTTTGCAAGCACCTGGCTGAAAAGGCCGCGGAGTGTACAACCTGGAAACAGGTTTGTAGGGAGGTTTAGCTCTTAAAAAGCACGACATTGACCCAAAAAGCCCTCCACTAGCTTCACTGAACGTGTTTTTTGGCCAAATCTCTAGTAGCCAAAGGGTTAGTACGTATTTTACGAATGCGCATGCGTTGTGTACTAACTCTCAGGCCGGATTACCACATGAACAAGAACAAGGAAAAAAATTCAGAACTATAGACTATCCTTAGTTTTTATTACACTAATACAGGAGCTGCCGTAGTCAAGGGGTTAATCACAAATGGCTCAGGGACCGATTAATCTCTCCCTCTTTGGATCGAAAGTAGCGAGGGGGACCCCAAACAGAGTTTTTGCAATTTTTTTTTTTTTTTTTCTCAAACTCTTTGATTACTATCTAGCAAAATACTTCCAGCTTTATCCACGGTCCCATCTTGTGACTTCATCACCTTTAACGGTCAGGAACAGCTTTGTCCACTAGAAGAGATCTCTCAAACTATACCAGAATTAGCACAATTCAGTCAAGGAAACTGGAGAAACGGCCAAATTAAAAAAACCATGTAACACTGACCTGAAATCTCCATGAAAAGCTTGCTCCATTACCCACCTACCTTTCTGAGCACCTAATTCTAAGGGTGCGTTCGATTGACCGTATTCCGGAATAAGAATGCGTGGAATATAAGGTAGAAATCCTTCGCTTTTACGGTGATTCACATAAAAATTGTCAAACATCCACTAAAATGCCATTTTAAACATATGTTTGTTGTCCTTGCTGCTTCGAAGCGCGCCAAACATACCGTTTTAATCATCACCCCTCGTATTCTTATTCCGGAATAGGGTCAATCGAACGCGCCCTAAGATGATGAAAGGTTTCTCAGAAACTCTTCCTACCAAAATAAAGCCTACCAAATGCCCAGCAAGTTGAAAAAATATATAGATATATATGAGGCAAGGAAAGCGAAAAGTGAAAGGCGAAAGTGTTGTGCTACTTTTAAAGCCAAAAACTATGTCGAAATTTTGCTCTCTGCGCATGCCGAACTTTGCAAGCACCTGGCTGAAAAGGCCGCGGAGTGTACAACCTGGAAACAGGTTTGTAGGGAGGTTTAGCTCTTAAAAAGCACGACATTGACCCAAAAAGCCCTCCACTAGCTTCACTGAACGTGTTTTTTGGCCAAATCTCTAGTAGCCAAAGGGTTAGTACGTATTTTACGAATGCGCATGCGTTGTGTACTAACTCTCAGGCCGGATTACCACATGAACAAGAACAAGGAAAAAATTCAGAACTATAGACTATCCTTAGTTTTTATTACACTAATACAGGAGCTGCCGTAGTCAAGGGGTTAATCACAAATGGCTCAGGGACCGATTAATCTCTCCCTCTTTGGATCGAAAGTAGCGAGGGGGACCCCAAACAGAGTTTTTGCAATTTTTTTTTTTTTTTTTTTTTTTTCAAACTCTTTGATTACTATCTAGCAAAATACTTCCAGCTTTATCCACGGTCCCATCTTGTGACTTCATCACCTTTAACGGTCAGGAACAGCTTTGTCCACTAGAAGAGATCTCTCAAACTATACCAGAATTAGCACAATTCAGTCAAGGAAACTGGAGAAACGGCCAAATTAAAAAAACCATGTAACACTGACCTGAAATCTCCATGAAAAGCTTGCTCCATTACCCACCTACCTTTCTGAGCACCTAATTCTAAGGGTGCGTTCGATTGACCGTATTCCGGAATAAGAATGCGTGGAATATAAGGTAGAAATCCTTCGCTTTTACGGTGATTCACATAAAAATTGTCAAACATCCACTAAAATGCCATTTTAAACATATGTTTGTTGTCCTTGCTGCTTCGAAGCGCGCCAAACATACCGTTTTAATCATCACCCCTCGTATTCTTATTCCGGAATAGGGTCAATCGAACGCGCCCTAAGATGATGAAAGGTTTCTCAGAAACTCTTCCTACCAAAATAAAGCCTACCAAATGCCCAGCAAGTTGAAAAAATATATAGATATATATGAGGCAAGGAAAGCGAAAAGTGAAAGGCGAAAGTGTTGTGCTACTTTTAAAGCCAAAAACTATGTCGAAATTTTGCTCTCTGCGCATGCCGAACTTTGCAAGCACCTGGCTGAAAAGGCCGCGGAGTGTACAACCTGGAAACAGGTTTGTAGGGAGGTTTAGCTCTTAAAAAGCACGACATTGACCCAAAAAGCCCTCCACTAGCTTCACTGAACGTGTTTTTTGGCCAAATCTCTAGTAGCCAAAGGGTTAGTACGTATTTTACGAATGCGCATGCGTTGTGTACTAACTCTCAGGCCGGATTACCACATGAACAAGAACAAGGAAAAAAATTCAGAACTATAGACTATCCTTAGTTTTTATTACACTAATACAGGAGCTGCCGTAGTCAAGGGGTTAATCACAAATGGCTCAGGGACCGATTAATCTCTCCCTCTTTGGATCGAAAGTAGCGAGGGGGACCCCAAACAGAGTTTTTGCAATTTTTTTTTTTTTTTTTTTTTTTTTTCAAACTCTTTGATTACTATCTAGCAAAATACTTCCAGCTTTATCCACGGTCCCATCTTGTGACTTCATCACCTTTAACGGTCAGGAACAGCTTTGTCCACTAGAAGAGATCTCTCAAACTATACCAGAATTAGCACAATTCAGTCAAGGAAACTGGAGAAACGGCCAAATTAAAAAAACCATGTAACACTGACCTGAAATCTCCATGAAAAGCTTGCTCCATTACCCACCTACCTTTCTGAGCACCTAATTCTAAGGGTGCGTTCGATTGACCGTATTCCGGAATAAGAATGCGTGGAATATAAGGTAGAAATCCTTCGCTTTTACGGTGATTCACATAAAAATTGTCAAACATCCACTAAAATGCCATTTTAAACATATGTTTGTTGTCCTTGCTGCTTCGAAGCGCGCCAAACATACCGTTTTAATCATCACCCCTCGTATTCTTATTCCGGAATAGGGTCAATCGAACGCGCCCTAAGATGATGAAAGGTTTCTCAGAAACTCTTCCTACCAAAATAAAGCCTACCAAATGCCCAGCAAGTTGAAAAAATATATAGATATATATGAGGCAAGGAAAGCGAAAAGTGAAAGGCGAAAGTGTTGTGCTACTTTTAAAGCCAAAAACTATGTCGAAATTTTGCTCTCTGCGCATGCCGAACTTTGCAAGCACCTGGCTGAAAAGGCCGCGGAGTGTACAACCTGGAAACAGGTTTGTAGGGAGGTTTAGCTCTTAAAAAGCACGACATTGACCCAAAAAGCCCTCCACTAGCTTCACTGAACGTGTTTTTTGGCCAAATCTCTAGTAGCCAAAGGGTTAGTACGTATTTTACGAATGCGCATGCGTTGTGTACTAACTCTCAGGCCGGATTACCACATGAACAAGAACAAGGAAAAAAATTCAGAACTATAGACTATCCTTAGTTTTTATTACACTAATACAGGAGCTGCCGTAGTCAAGGGGTTAATCACAAATGGCTCAGGGACCGATTAATCTCTCCCTCTTTGGATCGAAAGTAGCGAGGGGGACCCCAAACAGAGTTTTTGCAATTTTTTTTTTTTTTTTTTTTTTTTTTCAAACTCTTTGATTACTATCTAGCAAAATACTTCCAGCTTTATCCACGGTCCCATCTTGTGACTTCATCACCTTTAACGGTCAGGAACAGCTTTGTCCACTAGAAGAGATCTCTCAAACTATACCAGAATTAGCACAATTCAGTCAAGGAAACTGGAGAAACGGCCAAATTAAAAAAACCATGTAACACTGACCTGAAATCTCCATGAAAAGCTTGCTCCATTACCCACCTACCTTTCTGAGCACCTAATTCTAAGGGTGCGTTCGATTGACCGTATTCCGGAATAAGAATGCGTGGAATATAAGGTAGAAATCCTTCGCTTTTACGGTGATTCACATAAAAATTGTCAAACATCCACTAAAATGCCATTTTAAACATATGTTTGTTGTCCTTGCTGCTTCGAAGCGCGCCAAACATACCGTTTTAATCATCACCCCTCGTATTCTTATTCCGGAATAGGGTCAATCGAACGCGCCCTAAGATGATGAAAGGTTTCTCAGAAACTCTTCCTACCAAAATAAAGCCTACCAAATGCCCAGCAAGTTGAAAAAATATATAGATATATATGAGGCAAGGAAAGCGAAAAGTGAAAGGCGAAAGTGTTGTGCTACTTTTAAAGCCAAAAACTATGTCGAAATTTTGCTCTCTGCGCATGCCGAACTTTGCAAGCACCTGGCTGAAAAGGCCGCGGAGTGTACAACCTGGAAACAGGTTTGTAGGGAGGTTTAGCTCTTAAAAAGCACGACATTGACCCAAAAAGCCCTCCACTAGCTTCACTGAACGTGTTTTTTGGCCAAATCTCTAGTAGCCAAAGGGTTAGTACGTATTTTACGAATGCGCATGCGTTGTGTACTAACTCTCAGGCCGGATTACCACATGAACAAGAACAAGGAAAAAAATTCAGAACTATAGACTATCCTTAGTTTTTATTACACTAATACAGGAGCTGCCGTAGTCAAGGGGTTAATCACAAATGGCTCAGGGACCGATTAATCTCTCCCTCTTTGGATCGAAAGTAGCGAGGGGGACCCCAAACAGAGTTTTTGCAATTTTTTTTTT
>NC_090890.1:45807230-45809730 GCF_036669925.1 Montipora capricornis | reverse complement strand
GAAACAGGTTTGTAGGGAGGTTTAGCTCTTAAAAAGCACGACATTGACCCAAAAAGCCCTCCACTAGCTTCACTGAACGTGTTTTTTGGCCAAATCTCTAGTAGCCAAAGGGTTAGTACGTATTTTACGAATGCGCATGCGTTGTGTACTAACTCTCAGGCCGGATTACCACATGAACAAGAACAAGGAAAACAATTCAGAACTATAGACTATCCTTAGTTTTCATTACACTAATAGAGGAGCTGCCGTAGTCAAGGGGTTAATCCCAAATGGCTCAGGGACCGATTAATCTCTCCCTCTTTGGATCGAAAGTAGCACGGGGGACCCCAAACAGAGTTTTTGCCATTTTTTTTTTTTTTTTTTTTTTTTCTCAAATTCTTTGATTACTATCTAGCAAAATACTTCCAGCTTTATCCACGGTCCCATCTTGTGACTTCATCACCTTTAACGGTCAGGAACAGCTTTGTCCACTAGAAGAGATCTCTCAAACTATACCAGAATTAGCACAATTCAGTCAAGGAAACTGGAGAAACAGCCAAATTAAAAAAAACCATGTAACACTGACCTGAAATCTCCATGAAAAGCTTGCTCCATTACCCACCTACCTTTCTGAGCACCTAATTCTAAGGGTGCGTTCGATTGACCGTATTCCGGAATAAGAATTGCATGGAACATAAGGTAGAAATCCTTCGTTTTTACGGTGATTCACATAAAAATTGTCAAACATCCGCTAAAATGCTCTTTTAAACATATGTTTGTTGTCCTTGCTGCTTCGAAGCGCGCCAAACATACCGTTTTAATCATCACTCCTCGTATTCTTATTCCGGAATAGGGTCAATCGAACGCGCCCTAAGATGATGAAAGGTTTCTCAGAAACTCTTCCTACCAAAATAAAGCCTACCAAACGCCCAGCAAGTTGAAAATATATATATATATATATATATGAGGCAAGGAAAGCGAAAAGTGAAAGACGAAAGTGTTGTGCTACTTTTAAAGCCAAAAACTGTGTCGAAATTTTGCTCTCTGCGCATGCCGAACTTTGCAAGCACCTGGCTGAAAAGGCCGCGGAGTGTACAACCTGGAAACAGGTTTGTAGGGAGGTTTAGCTCTTAAAAAGCACGACATTGACCCAAAAACCCCTCCACTAGCTTCACTGAACGTGTTTTTTGGCCAAATCTCTAGTAGCCAAAGGGTTAGTACGTATTTTACGAATGCGCATGCGTTGTGTACTAACTCTCAGGCCGGATTACCACATGAACAAGAACAAGGAAAAATTTCAGAACTATAGACTATCCTTAGTTTTTGTTACACTAATACAGGAGCTGCCGTAGTCAAGGGGTTAATCACAAATGGCTCAGGGACCGAGTAATCTCTCCCTCTTTGGATCGAAAGTAGCGAGGGGGACCCCAAACAGAGTTTTTGCAATTTTTTTTTTTTTTTTTTTTTTTTTTTCTCAAACTCTTTGATTAATTACTATCTGGCAAAATACTTCCAGCTTTATCCACGGTCCCATCTTGTGACTTCATCACCTTTAACGGTCAGGAACAGCTTTGTCCACTAGAAGAGATCTCTCAAACTATACCAGAATTAGCACAATTCAGTCAAGGAAACTGGAGAAACGGCCAAATTAAAAAAACCATGTAACACTGACCTGAAATCTCCATGAAAAGCTTGCTCCATTACCCACCTACCTTTCTGAGCACCTAATTCTAAGATGATGAAAGGTTTCTCAGAAACTTTTCCTACCAAAATAAAGCCTACCAAATGCCCAGGAAGTTGAAAAAAAAAAAAAGAATATGAGGCAAGGAAAGCGAAAAGAGAGGGAAGAAGAGAAAGCGAAAAGTGAAAGTCGAAAGTGTTGTGCTACTTTTAAATCCAAAAACTGGAAACCTGGAAACGGGTTTGTAGGGAGGTTTAGCTCTTTTTCCTACCCTAGAAGAGGCTTTAAACTTAAAAAGTTTGATCGAAAGCCTCTTCAAATATTCTCAAAAATTTACCCCTTTTTTTTTCGCTGTCTCTGTTTGTTAGTAAAAACGTAAGATCGCACTCGACAACAGGCGTGACTAAACTGTTTCTTACCGTTTGCTTATGGCGAACAATATTGTGAAGAGAACACGAGCTCGATAGCGTTGAATTAAATTTGGCGCGCATTGAAATAAAGTCGTGCTGCGTGTGGCCCGTGCTATCAAGAATTTCTCGAGATTAGCAAAAGTTATTGCCACCGCAATTCATGTGAGATTTCTAGAAATACCTCGACCAGGAAAAGGGGGAAGAATAAAAATAATTGTCAGATCAAAAGTAATCGCTGCTATTTTATTAGGTGAATCGGTGAGGACATCTTTAAACAAATCTCGCACACTTGGAAATACGCTACTATACTAATACCTGCAAAAGGTCCAGCGTATTTCTCCGCCGATATTCCGAACGATTCCCTGTATATTTTGTGCTGTGATCGAGACTTTTCTCCTCGAGCAAAACCTTGCCAAACGAACCAAGGCGA
>NC_090890.1:45782230-45799730 GCF_036669925.1 Montipora capricornis | reverse complement strand
TTGAGATTATATATATAATAATAATTATAGTATAATTATATTATATTATATATATATATTATATATATATATATATATATAGTATATAGTATAATATAGTATATAATATATAATATAATTAAGATTATATATATAATAAGTTGGTTATTGCATACAGTAGCTTGATATACTGTGCAATGTCATGTACGGATGTATAGTTGATTCAAGTGGAAGGGATCACTTTACATGTTGTGATGACATTGAGCACTTGTAAGTTCATTCAACATTTAAATATTAATGCATTGTAGTTGTACATTGTATTTTGATCTAAAGGTGGCTAATATAAAATTTCTATGCTACAATGACAGAATTTGCCTTACTCGTATTATTTCTTAGAGAAAAATGTGACCCTAGTATGGTTTGCTTGGTATGGCAGTCGAACATAGGGTATATCTGAGAAAACTGTATGACATTGTATCTTAGTTTGCACTGTGTTTCATACCAACCATTAAATAATAATAATAATAAAATTATTATGACTTATATAATCCTATAAAATTTTATAACAGGCACTGCAGGTACCTACAGTGACTCATACATTCAATAAGGAAGCAAACTTCATATTTTATCAATTTTTGACATTTCGTGGTGTGACACATTGCTTATTATAATTATTATTAAAAGTTACAGCTGGCATTTCTAGAGGTTTTAAAATCTGTAATAATATTATTATTCTTAATTCCTAGACGCTTATTTTCTCCCCTGTTTTTTATCTTTTCGTTGAAGAATCTACAGTATCTGGAGTACAGTACTTCAAAAATTTTTCACTCGTAGTGTATCGACACCTTTTAGCGGGCCTTTGATTAATTGGCCAAACCAGTTGGGTCCTGGTAACTAGTGACGTCAAAGAAGTCAAGAATGTAATTCCATTCTGAATCATCAGAACATTCACTAGCATCCAAAGGACGGTAAAACATTCAAAACACAGTACCTGAATATGAAATTTTGTATGATTATTCAGAAGTCAGATTTTGCTACTGTATGTCTAACTCCAGATGATTTTACTGGCCAATGAGGAACCCAGTAGGGGTAACAGAATTTTTAAGAATAATTTGGGTACTGCAGATTGGCCTCTCTTATAAGCCTGCTAGTTTCAAAGAGTCCTCACCATTAACCTTAAGGCAAGAGAGTTTAAGGAAAATTAAATGTTGATGTTGCTGAAGAACAATGTATAGTCAAGAGTAATTTACAGTAATACATGTAATTTATAGAACATCATTATAAAATTATCAAGAAAGTTGTTTATTATTCTTTTCAATCTTGGTTGTATTTGCAGTTTCCATATCCACAGTCTCCGGGCAATGAACCAACAAAAACCCTGCGAAGTCTGGTAAACTTAAGGAAAGATTCACTTAAACTGGTGAGGTGAGTAACCCTTCTGGTTTTGACGTTATTAGAGTGAAGTAAAATAATGAGCCCGTATGATGTTGCAAGCCTGTTCTACGATCCTCATGGGTTGGAGTTGTTCAAAGGGTGTGCCTGTACATGTACATAAAATTTTGTAGAGTTGTCAAATGAAGAATGAGCATCTTTGTGGAGTATTAACCATTTCCCTTAGCTTGCTGTCTTTCATGGGGGCTCACAGGTAAAATCCTTTAATTTTCACTGGGAGACATCTCCATCTTCACCAAGGAGTTGGCTACTGCCAAGCTGCCAAGCCTTTGATTAACTTGCATGCAATAATTATGAGACTTTTACTCCTTGGTCACCTATTGGTAAGTGATCACAATTGTGTGATTTTTCTGTCTTCATAGTCACATTTAAATCCTTTTTATTGTTTTTCAAGGTTTAACCCATTGACTCCTGAACCACACCCATCGACGAGTAAAATAATCTGGCGCTGGACAGAGTAAAATCTATTAAGCCTCACTCTCAGGGGTCAATGGGTTAAAGGGGACATTGTTGTTTTTGAGTGGAGATAGAGGTTGTTAACCCATTGATTCCTGAACCACACCCATTGCCGAGTAAAACCATCTGGCGTTGGACAGAATTAAATTTGTTAAGCCTCACTCTCAGAGGTCAATGGGTTAAGTTCACTTGGTACATGTAATTTCCAAAACTGACTTTGAGCATTGTAGTCATCCATTGTCAACTTTTTCAATGAAGACAGTAAGTTATTGAAGTTTCTTTTGGATTCAAAGAGGTGCTTAATCCCTGATTTCTTAGCGGTGTAATATCTTTTGTCCAACAGGAGCTCAGATCATGAGAGTTATTTCATTGAGTTTGTTTTTGATGCGGATGTGAAATGTGCTGTGACAATTCATTACAAGGCAATTGAAGACTTGTCCACTGGCTTAGCCATGTAAGTTTGTCAATTCACATCAAGGCAATTATAGGAATGTACAGTACTTACAATGTACATTGCTACAATATCATCATGTAGCAGTATCACCAAAATGTCATTCATTGCTATAGTTTATCATTACATGTAAGAGCATGGCATCACTCCATTGATTTCTCAACTGGTTTTGACTGGGAGCACTCAGTTATATTGAATTCACATACATGTGCACGTACGTCAGAGATGTATCCAGGTTTTCAAATGTGGGGGTCCTCTGGACCCCTTCTTGAAAAATTTGGGGGTCCATTGCAAAATTTTGGGGGTCCAGCTACTGTAATTATTATTCAAGAATTAATATTTGATCTATTGCCTCTTAATTGATGCTGCAGTACCCTTTAAGATTTTTAAAAATTTTGCACAAAAATAAAGTCTTATCTCTCCCCTCAAATTTCCCTGCACATGACAGTTATTATGTTTTTCCTGGCGTTTGTAATTTGCATAAACATTCCATCTTTTTTCTGCGTCCAATTGGACCCTTTGTTGTTTATTCCATGCATCCAAAAGAAAAACGAGTGCATCAGAGGGTGCAATGACACACTCTGGATACATCTCTGTGTACATTGTAATGATCAGCTCCCAGATGGCATGATAGCTCATGACAACTGGTAGAGCATTGCACACCGGTATCTCAGATGGCAGGGTTCAAATCCCATTCAGGCCCAAATTTTACCAGGCAAGTTCCTTTTGTAACTTCTCAAATAATGTTAATTACAGTACCACTCAAAAGCAAGTTACCACCCTAGCTCGAGAGAGGAGAATCTTGTCCTGAGAGATGAGACTTTCGTCTTGCGAGACGGACCATGTCTTGTCTCTAGAGAAAATAGACTTTTGTCATGCGAGATGATTCGAAAAACTGTAAGTCATGGCTTCTGATAGGATGCGGAAAAAAATTAAAGATTACGTGGAAATTATTGGCCATATTATGTGGAAACATGCTTTGATTATGTGGAAATTACACCGGAGTATGCGGAAATTTAAACAAGTTATAAAACTAATAATTAGGCCCGTCCAATGTATTTACATGCTTACGGTTAATCCGTAATCGAAATTGCAACCAATACAATCGCATTTGTGACTGAATTTTGCCCTTTGTGATTAAAATACATGGAGGAGTCACCAATTTGCGAGCAGCTTTCACCGTTGAAATAAAAGGGTTAGCAGTTGGGATTTTGCCGCAACTTTTGGTAAAATAAATAAAGCGATAAAAAATTATTTTGTTTCTCGTCATGAATTTTGTTTCAATTTGGAGCAAAATTGTAATACCTTTGGAGCGCGATCCATTCCCTCGATCATTGACTTAGTTTCTTATCAGTCATGTCATTTGCTGAAGTGTAACTGTTTCTTGTCCAATGGAAAGCATTGTAGGAACAAAAACTAGTGTCCAGGCTCGTTGGCGAAAAAATGTGCGGAAACTGCTTTTGATCTTTCTTATGAACTTTAACCTTGCGAACGAAATGGTGTCTTTTCTTCAATGTTCAGGAAAATAAGCATTTCAAAACAGTCAATTTCTTCGGCTTTTATGTTTTTGAGGATGTTAAGGAGCTGCTTTATCACTAATATCAGGTATTTCTTCTGTTTTTTGCGGAAAATATCGGAATTATGCGGAAGATGCGGATTTCAGTGAATTATGCGGATCCGCATCGCCGCATCCTGTCAGGTGCCATGTGTAAGTGTTTGCACGAATGTAAACTCTTCTGAGTAAGAAAAGAAGATTAACATGTTCACGAAGAAGCTCGCGCTCCAAAGTGGAGCACCTGACTCCTCAGGCAACCAAATTGCATAATTCGAATGCTCAGTCAATGTACTGTAACCATTTGTAGGGCTTATATGGGGAACATGAAATGCCGAAAAAAGTCTTCTAATCCTAGTTTACAGGGAGGAAAATAAATGAAATAAACTTACTCTTACAAGTTTCACCTTGTTTTCTTGTGTCAATTTGAGGTGCTTCGGGCTAGTTTTGAAATTTGCTCCTATCCGTCATTAAAAGAAGAGGATGAAGTTCGTCTGGTTGTTTACCATTTTAAGTCCCGACTACTTTGACATTATAAATTTGTTGGCTACTTTTTTTGCTTTTTCTTCTTTCTTTCTTGGTGGACGTAATCGCGGAAAGCCGTGGGCAGAAGAAACACAAAACAATCATGCGCAATAAATTCTTCAAACTAAAAAGAAGTCACAGTCAATCGTCTTATTTTGCTTACTAAAACAGAATAATCGATCTGTTGGCATTTGATGAATTTTTGTGAAGGGAAAATATACTGAATGTAATTGGTAGTATTATTATTAAGAACATGTAGTTTAATTTTTGCTCAAGTCTTAAATAAAGCATTATTCAGTGGATAAGTGATAGCGAAACCAATTACGCTACATGCAGTGGGTAATGATGTCTCTGGTGGATAGCATTATCCATCTTTTGAACAAATGTTGTTTAAAGGTGCTTAACTAGGTATCTTAATTTAGTGGTGGTTCTTGAAAGTCATAAAACTGCTTGTTTTTTGAAGGTGTTTCAGTCACAAGTTTAGAGCAGACGATAGAATATTAGTTTTTTTTCACAAAATTTGTCCTTTTACATTGTTTGTTTCAGTTACACATCAAAGGAACCCTTCACATCTTCACCCAAATCATATTTTTCAAAAGGTTCTGGGCAAGTGTATAACAGCTCAGCTAAGCACAGGATTATACCCAGTTTATTCGATGATGAGGAGGTAATAATTTGTAAAAGTGCTTCCTGGTATCTTGTGTACTTTCTGGTCAATGTGTTTGAATCCTTCTGTCTAAGTTATTTTGAAGCTGACAGGGGCAAGCCTGAAAATCAAGGGCTACCCTGGTCACTGCATGTACTTTTTTTGTAGATACACTGTAGTTGTTTGATGTACGAAATTGTTGCTCATGAGTAAAAGGGGAAAAAATAGCCTTAGTATTGTTCTTGATACTTGTTTGACAGTCGAAGATGACCATGTTTCTGCGTTGGTTATTTCTTGTAAATAAAGCCAAAATCTCTGAAAAAGGTCCAGGTGTATGACTTGTCTTCAAGTTCAGTTCAAGGCTACTAAGTTAAAGTACACACAAAAATTCAGCCAATTCAGAGCAATTTCTGGTTTCAAAATCCTCACTTATTTGCATTCTTTTTCTTTGACTAGCCTCTTCAATATAATATTACTAGTATTCTTTATTATCAGGTTATTGGTACACTGTACATGTATGTTTTGTATTTCTTTTCTTACCCTGGGAATGTACATGTAAAGATTGCATTGCAATGACTTGGAATACTGTAAGCCATTGTGCACAAACATTGTGCAAAGTGGAAGCACTCAAAGAGCATGAAGTTGGAGGTCATGTAGCTGAAGATCAAGCAGATCAGAGGATATACCACAGTGCTGGAAATAATTTTTCTTTATTCAGAGGACATATGTCCTTTCAAATCTTCCTTTTGGTCGGACATTTGACAAATTGGACCGGACATAATTTCTTGACTGACAACACCTTGAAGAAGAGAACTCAAGATGTGCTGGTGACATGTTTGGTCTTCGTGTCCGATCATAATGTGAAATTGGCCGGACAGTTTCAAAATTTGGTCGGACAATGTCCGATGACCGACTGTTATTTCCAGCACTGTACCATACATTGAAGATTCCTCCAACAATGTTTCCCTTACATGACATTCTTTGATTAATTGTTTTCTTTTGTTTTTAGCTGGAGTACTGCCCCTTAAAAAGCTCATATTTTCCCATAGTGATCCAGATTGATGCCCATGAAGAAGGTGAAGACATGAATTTTTTTCCTGAAGTGTCTACATAATATCACATCTTTGTGGTTAAAATAGCTAAAGTCCTGGCTACTCATTCCAACATTGTTATGAAACGTTTGTTGGATCAGCAATACAATGTGTAGCATGCATGTTTGATGATGTTTGTTCAACATTTTTTGTTCAACATTTGCTTTGTTTTCATTTCGATCAAACATTTCCTCCAACATACATCAAATGTTGAAGCAAATACTGTAGCAGTCCTTTTAACAACGCTGTATTGCAAAACTTGACCAATCAGTGTTAAGGTCCCAGTTTCCAAAATGCAAACAAAACATACGCCATTATTAGGTTGTGTGATCAAAGTGACGTGTTTGAGTTTCCAACAATGTTATATGCGTATCCAACATCATTACATGTACAATGTAGAACTAAGCATTCTTATAACAATAATGGGACGTGTTCTTCTAACAATGTTACAAGGAGGTCATGTCTCGCAATACTTGGACTTGGTTGTACATGTACATGTAAATGCTGTGGCAGATTAAAACACACACACACTTCATGTATTTTTAAAGAGTTGGCTGCATGGTGATTTTGTGGTGATGACGTGTGTCACTTTTCTGTGACACAAAAGTACTGGGAGGCAGCGCGATCTGGACAGTGGTAATGGCGTTGGGTTTGCATGCGGCTGCTCTGGGTTCAAATCCCATTCTGACCTCTGGTTTGGATTTGTTTCCGGTTGTCCCGAATTCAACTCCGCCATCCGTGTATTCGTATACACTGCGTATGCGCAGTTAACGTATATCTGAGCGGTACTGTAGGCAACTCGGGTTGCCTTATAATGTTTCTGTCAAGTTTGAATTGTTTCTTTCAAATTTTTAAAAGTCAGGAGTGCCTGTAAACTAGCTTGACAGCTATTAGTGCACTTCCACTATAAACAAAGCGATTCTCTCTGACGAAGGGCTAACGCTCAAAACGTCAGCTTTTAGAATCTCTGTACGGTGGCCAATTTACATTATCAACTCCGTTGATAAAACCAAAATTTTTGTATACTACTTCCCCACCGACGCAGCACCACAGTTTCTTTAGAAACTACCCCTTCATTTATAAATTTATGGTGAGATTAAATTCTGAAGAAAATGAATTGTAGTTGGTTATTACAAAATTAAAAAGAAGTATCGGGATTCCACTCATGTATACACTCTTAGCGTAAACTACATTTTGTAATTGTACCCTGTTAATCAAAAGTAAGAACAAAAAATATTACTCATTACAAGTATTTTCATTTCGCTGCTGTAGAATATTTGGGACATTCTAACATCACCTTGGCAACATTTGAGAAAATATCGGATGGATCCTACACAATTAAACCCATAAAGCAGAAACAAATGGTATGATCCTTGGATTTTGTGTGCCGTCAGTTAAATTTGGGGCATACATGTATCTCTTACTTTCTATTAGGTGGAACGACCGACAAGGTTATTTTACTAATTCCATTTCAAATCTTACATGTAATAGAGCGGTTTCCAATTGAGTGTCATAAAACAAATACCAAAGTAATTACTTTGATCGACCAATAACAGCACAATGAACCAATCCAAATTCGTAGCAATTCCATGTACATTATTTTGTAACTTGCTCAAAGCGCAGGAACAATTATTGTGTGTGCAAGTCGCGATAGGGTTTTCATTGGTTTATAAACTGGCGTGAGATTTTTAAACCAATCACTAAGCGTAGCAATTCGCCGAAGCAGAAAAGACCATAATACTCTGTGTTTGCCGTCCCAAATTTTTCATTAAGCATTGTTTCCAGTTTCTTGTGGGACTTACAATGGTCCCGAGAGAAAACAAAAACAGGCTTACATGTACATGTATGCAAAATTTGGGTGGACAAAAAGGGTAGAATGGTATTTTCCGCTTCAGGCAATTGCAAAGGCATAATTACTTACGACAGTCATTTGAAAACTGCTCTGTAATAATTTGTAATTTTAATTCATTTATTTTTCATGAGACTGACATCTATAGTGGGAACTCCAAATTTAGGTTGCATGTATAATGTGGTTTAAATTTTTCCTTGGATTAAGCTTTTTCAAAGTAGGTCAATTTTGATTTTTACATGTATAAAAAAAAATCAAAATTAAACTAGCATGAAGAATTTTGAACCAGGGAAAAATTTGAAGGACAACACACATTGTATACCCCTGTTTAACTCAGTACTGTCCAAATCTTACCCTCATTACTATTCTGTACCCAAATTATGGAATTAATTTTCCTACAAAAATTAATTCTTGAATTAACGTATTTGTTTATTAAACTTTTTATCTCTTGATATTTTGTCTCTAGCATTCTGATTCTTTCACTCATTCACTCAATATCAGTTATCAGCTCATGAATTACATGTATACTGTACGTACAATGTATACTGACCTATTAAAGATGGGAACGGATTGTGCTGGCGGTTTTGAAAATTGAGGCGGCTCAAAAGTTAATGAATTTTAATGAAACTATTATACAATTCAGGCACATTGGAGATTTTACATGTATTAAAAACTGGATAATTGGATAATGCATTTCTAATGTTGTGCCTGGCTTAGCCATCATGGTACATGTATATGAGCTATTATCTACAAATACATGTATCAGTAACTGCACACATCAGTTTTCTTGTATTAATCACTCACTGAAAAACTGAATGTCCCATTAATTAATTTTACAAAATAAAGTAGGGAAGGTTTATCCATGAATTGTGAGTGTTTTTAATAAAGCAATAATAATATTGTTTAATTTGTTTGGAATAATAATAATTATTATTATTCCACTCGCACTTGTTGGATATGAGATGATTATTGCCAACTTGGTGCTACGCACCTCATTGGCTACATGTATCTATCATCTCATATCCAATGCGCTCATGGAATATTGTTAAATGGTCAACTCAGCGCTTTTTGTCTCTTAGGCCATTTACCATCTCATATCCAACTTGCACTCCTGGAGTAATTCTTAAATATCACACATTCATGTCACAAGTCAAATGGTATAACTCACCATTGAAAATGCCCTCACAGCAAGGTTTTCACTGAGAGCCAGTGGACAGCAAAACTCAGCAGCAGCTATTTCACTTGAATTTGCTACTAAAGTATGATACGGTAGATAAATTACCAAAGTGGCCAAGCTTTGTTCATAAAAAAGCAAAATACATGTAACTTAGCTCTCAATGCAGAAAAATGCATTCTGAGAGCCCTAAGTTTCAAGAATTTCCCAGAGAAGCATGCCCCCCTGACCTGTCGAGAAGTGCACACCTTTCATGGGTGTGGTCCGTTCTCCTCCTAACCCTTTAAGTACCTAAGTTGTGCCTTCAACTTGCGTACTGTGCTTACTGAAAACGCTGATACAAAACTTATACCACTCATATTCACTTGAAATAGTTGAGTATTGGATTGATTCTTTTTCTCTCTATTTTGTTGTGTAAAGATCACAAGTTTTTCTTTACTGATATTCAAGGTTGACGGTCTGTGCTACCTTCTTCAAGAAATTTATGGAATAGAAAATAAATTGAATCAGAATATTGGAAAGGTTTGTACCATCATAGGGTCATTAGACTAGTCACAGTTCTCCTTTCAAAAATAAATAATTTACAGTCGGGCAGATTCAGACCCACCGTCAAATTTTCCAGTTGCTAAGGTGGCTATGAATATGCTCTGAACTGGGATTTTTTCCCAACTTTGCAGAGAGCTTTATCTTACACTACGTTTACACTAAGGGGAAAGTTTCCAGATTTGTAAATGTTTCCGGATTCATCAAATTTTGGGGGATTTGGATGCGTGCATGTTTACTTTAAATCCATAGCGATGTTTCTCGTGACGTCACCTAGCCAACCAGAACCTAATTGGCTGATGAAACAAAGACTTCTTTTGTACCGTGGTTGGCAAATTTGAATATCAAAAGAAATGTGACGTCATGTTTGTAAACAAGAAAAATTTACACCGACTGGATGAATCCAGTTGCCAAGCGCTGCTTCATCACTCAAAATGGCATCCGAAGCCAAGAGAGTGCGAACAGAATCAGAAAAATTTAATACAGGCACGTTAATTACTAGACTGATAGTCTAAGCGTTTAAAGACAATTATTATATACGGCGTTTTTAAATGGCTTCTTGTTGCCATGGTAACGTATTACGTCACATCAGCGAGTGCATCTTGTTAAGAAATTATTAGTGTTTCATGTGGTACCATAACATCTCCTTAATGTGAAACGGTGTTGTAGAGTTAATCCCTCAATTAAGACATTCTCTCCAAAACCAGTTTGAACCACCTCAAGCTTGCTCGCATAGGAAAGTACAGTTAACGTCTTGGAGAAATACACTGTAATTATTAATACTTTGTGGGAGAGTGCTAAGTAGTGGACATTTCCACAAATTCTTCTATCATATTTTTCTCTGCTTGTTGCTATTCCTGTGGTTGAGGTGCCAGAAGTGCCAGCTCAACAGCAGGCCTCTTTATAGTCGACTATCAAATTATTTTGCTTTGTCAGTGCAATCAACTGCTTTTCTTTGCTTGTCTGTTACAACAGGAAGAGGAAAATGATTTCGAGGAGACTGGTTTGGAGTGTGTTATCTGCATGAGCGAGATGAGGGATTCTCTTATTTTACCGTGCAGACATTTATGTTTATGCAGGGATTGTGGTTAGTAAACAACCTCCTCCTTATTTTCCGGGTGTGCTATCTCCTGTTTGTTTTAGGCTGGCGTAGTGGTCATCAACCGCGCGTCCCATCTTTGCGGTGGTAGTTTGTCAACCTGACTCCGAAGGTTTTTCTCCAGGTAGCTTGGTTTCCTCCCTCATCAATTTCGACTCTCAGCTAGCTTGGCGTCTCGCATGGGTCTTCCTCCCGTGCACATTCTCCCCTTCCGACTCAAAACAGAGTCCCGATATTAAAAATTATTAGAAAGATTTAAGTCAATATTCAATGTCGATTTTAGTCTTTCTGTGCTATTGAGATTTCTAGCTGTTTCAACGGTCACAAAAGAGATTTTAAGATTCTATCAATAGAAACTGATACCTTTGTTATCTCGTTTTTTTTTTTTGTTTTTTTTTTTTTTTTTTTTTTCAGCTGAAAATCTTCGGTACCAAGCAAGTAATTGTCCCATTTGTAGATCACGTAAGTAATGAACAGGGCACGAAAACCCAAAGCAAAGTAATTCTTTGGTTTGCAGACATTTAAGAGAGTCATTGAAGAGATCACATACTGAGCAAAATTACTGAATGCCGATTGGTTGAGATGGAGCGTAGATATTCTTGTTCTTTGGCCACTTTAAGACAGAAGTGCCAATTTTAAGACTAAAGTGTTCATTGAACCGATTGGTCAACAAAGTTGATTGTCATTTGTCGCAGCATTGAACTGGTTTCCCTCGATACGTTTGCCCTGTGTGTGATAAACTTGTGCAGTAACCGCAATGTGCCCCCGTGCAATTAAGGATTAATGTCTCTTGTATTTTTGAAAACTCGATTCTAAATCTCTCTAAAAGTGTTGCCAATCAACCATACGCAGGTATGCTAAGCCGAATGTGACAAAATATCAAGTCCGCTAAAAATAAAACAAGTCACACCATTTATAATCAAGTTGCCAACAATTAGCATCAGTTTGTTTGTTGACCAAATCAAAATCCTCGCAATTTATGTCACTTCTCTTGTTGTGCAATTCATGTATTCAAGGCCCGCGCATCGAATGTCAAGCGCGATAATTTCAATTCAAGATTCTTGTTTTAATAATAATAATAATAATAATAATAACTTTACTCACGAGCCCATGTATCGCTGTCCATGGCGCCTTACAATTTACAATTTACAGTAATTTCAATAAAAACGATTTAAAAACACTAAATTCTATGGAATATTATTATACAATAAATATTATTAATTCTAAAAACGATCTATAAAAATATTCTTATTATTTCAAACAACAATTACTGAAATGATAATGATAAAATCAAATGATGAAGGAAATATCAAACCAGGCGATAAAAAAACGAAAATGATTAAAAAGAATCAAATAACTAATTAAATTTCTTATTATCAAGAAATAATGTAAAAAGAAACGTTTTGAGTCTGCTTTTAAAACTAGCAACTGAGGAGCAAGAACGAATAGACGCTATGCAAAAATGGCTGCCTTTAAATTATTCTTTTGTTCATATTCAAAATAGCCCAACTAACCTCGTTTTTGAGACAAAAATTCTAAAGAATTTGTTATCCCGAACGAGGTTAGTTGGGCTATTTTGAATATGAACAAAAGAAGAATTTAAAGGCAGCCATTTTTGCATAAGGTCTATATTCAAAGGTAACCTATTCCAAAGTCTCGGAGCAGCGAAAGAAAGGGACCGAAAACCATAAATCAAGAAGGGAGAGAATAGCTTTTGATCAATTCTATTTTCGAGGGGGACTGAACACCTGTGGCAAAATGATTAAACGCGAATAAATCTGAGCGAGACAGTGGCCGCTGAAAGTATCGAGGATCTTGGTCTACAGGCGAATCTTTCACTCAGCCCAAGCACAAGAATACTCGTTCCTCGCATGTCGCTATAACTTCACCCAGTTCCCGAAGTTGTGAAGAGTAACTCGCTCAGAGACCCAATTGCGAATGATCAGCAAAATGAAGCACATCTACAACAAGCAGTTTGAGTAACCAATATAATCCACCAGAAAATTATGGCTACAAAAACTGACAACAGGAGACATTAGGGAGTTTAAGAAACCAAGAAGGCTACGGCGACGAAAACGCTGTTAGACGGGCTGGCCCGGTAAAAGGGGTGAAGTGTTTATATGGACGATTTCAGCCAGGTTTACCGGGATGAATTTTAGGAATTTGTTTACGTGTCTTGTAACCGTCAAAGTCACGCATGGGGTACCTGGTGAATTTTCTTGCTTTGACGTTCGAAACGAAAGGTTCATTTTAGCGCTAGCAAGTACGGAATGGCATTTTAAAACAAAAGATGCAAAAATAATCCTGTGATTATGCAAATCCGACTACGTTTTCAAGGCAACCCACACGTCATGGGAATTTTTCAGCCTGGCTTGCCGAGATCTCCGTAGCTCAGACCGGGATCTCGGCAAGTGGGCCAGCTCGCCTTCTGATATAAAAACGAACCGAAATTTTACTAAATAAAAACAGGCATGAGCCGAGATCTTGGCAAAGGGGGACTGGCCTGCCTCATATATTAAAACAGGTGATATTACTGTTTTTTGGTGTTGTCGTTGCCGTAGCAGTCGTCATTTTCCCTATTGGGACAATAAACGGGTTGCCCGCCATTACTGGTGCAGTTCCCCTCGAAAATAGAATTGATCAAAAGCTATTCTCTCCCTTCTTGATTTATAAAACAAGCATCTTGAATTGAAATTATCGAGCTTGACATTCGATGCGCGGGCCTTGAATACATGAATTGCACAACAAGAGAAGTGACATAAATTGCGAGGAATTTGATTTGGTCAACAAACAAACTGATGCTAATTGTTGTCAACTTGAGTGTTAATTGTGCAAGTTGTTTTGTTTTTTAGCGGACTTGATATTTTGTCACGTACGGCGTAGCATACGCAGGCGACTCAAAGCGCGGGAAAAACTCGTTCGTTATTGGTCTTGCTTTAGCTTTTGATTGGCTGAGAATGTGGTGCAAGACTTTTGAGGCCGGCAATCGCGAAGCTCTATTATGCTTTAACCCTTTCTATTATGCTTTAACTTTTCACTCGTCAATGGAGAAGGGTTAGGGTTAGGGTTTAGGGTCAGAATACTTTGTTTGTTACCTTTTTGTGCACTGAATTACCTTTTTTTCAGCATGGTGTTAATTACCTGGAAATTGCATTTCTTTTAGCCAATGAGAATGGATAAATTTTTGCATGCATATTATCAATTAATAAAAACAGCCCTACGGAATCTCGGCAAAGAAAGGACCTGACACTTTTGCTTTTTTCTTCTCTCGTAGCGTTTCATGCCTTGCTTCAAATACGTGCGTATGTCAAGAAGGAGAACACTGCTAGTTCGCAGGTATATTCGCCTCACGTAATGCTGCTCAATCGATTGAGAGCTTGCGCAAGGACTACGACGAGGACGAGGGCTACGAGAACGTTGTCTAAAAATATTATTTCCCATCATTGTAAGAATTTTGCGATTACCCCAAGTCGTTCGGAATGGAAAGTGCGTCTGATCATTCCGGGATTAAGATTGCTTTGAAGGGTGTGGATGTTTGGAGAGAAAATAGTACAATTCATTGTCAGGTGCTTGCGTCCTCTAAATAACCTCAAATTTGGTCATTTCACGTTATTGCCATCCTTGCCTTAATTTCCCGATTCACGGGGGTTTTAGCATTTGACGTCGGCGCCTTAAAGCTGTACATTTATCGTCATCTTCATCAAGCTAGCTGCCGAGGAAATCTCGTCGTTAAACTGAAATACGCTGTTGGTTACTTGAGGAATAAACCTCACTCAGGGGACTACCGAATAAGGAAATTGTACTGCTCATTTCAGGTGAATGCCCACGGTGAAGACTCTTGGCCAGGCTATGAGGAGATTCCGCTGGTAGAAGCTCTGAATGGTACAATTCGACCGGATAACATACCCGAAGGTATCTCAGTCTGTTCTGATATGTATACTTGCCATCCATTTACCAAATCCTTTCACGTAGCCTGTGTACAGCCGCCCACTCTGAGCAAAAAAAAAAATTTCTCACGGTGTTGATGTGGAGAAATAAAAATAAAAGCCAATCGAAACTCGTTGTTTCAATGATGTAATGATCGATGGTTAATAACCAATCAAATCGTTTTCCACACATTCCAGGAAAAATCACGTGGTATTGAACACGATCATCAACGCTCCTCTCCGATTTTTTTTTTTTGCGGAGAGTGGGCGGCTATGGAAAGTCTCTAAAGTTGAACACATTTTGTGCAAAGCTATGTAAATTAGGCAAAGTTTTGATAAGAATTATTTGCCGGATAGTGAGTTGCAATAACGTTACCTTCGGCAACGGAAGGCAGAGCTTGAACTGCCAACGTCATCCATAAAAATCTTATTATTGCAGAAGCGGTCGCGCGCATGCGCCGAAGGTCAGCTTCAAGCACACGTTCATCGGGTAGAAGGCGAATCGACAGTGCGCGTAGTCAGCGGTACGTTGAGCGTTCATTGTCCGCATGTTCAGGAATGTCACGGCCTTCCACGGCTCCGGGTAGGGCAAGGCTGGAGCGCGTACGATCCAGCCCCGGAGGACATATGGATTCCAAGAGGGGAGCCCCGCGAGATGAAGAAGCGAGAGTGGAAGTGGGAAACGCCAGTACGGAAGGTGTTGTCCGCATACCAAGGAGTCGCGCCGAAATTGAGGAGTTACAGAACAGCGAAGGAATTGGAAAATTGAACTCTATTCATAGCGAGGAGAGAGGTAACGAAGTTTTCTTTGTGAGGATGAATGCAGTCGAGTGTACCTAACGTAGCGATGATAAATTAGTTGGCATAAAGCAAACTAGTTTTGCCGTTTTAATCCTTGGAATCTCATTTTAAAAGCACTGTAATAACGTAGAAAAACCAGCGGTCATTTGACCTGCGACCGAGCTGGAGAATGGCGTGAGTTTTTGAGATGCTTTCATAAACTGCTTTGCTATACAACAAGTCTGTGACGTTATTGAGAGCCAGGCCTCTAACTGCCTTGGCCATGGGTTGAATGACGTGCCGAGTTTTTTAACTTCATGTAACATCTACGGCCCGAAAAGAAGAGGACTTTGATCAAAGAAGCCAAAATGTTGCAGAGAGATAATAATTTGCGGTTGTGCTGTACTTAGAAAGTGTTTTGGAATCCAATAATTCCGTTACAGCTCGGTCCGTATGAAATTTTAGCAGTATCTAGTACCCGAAAATTCCGAATGCCACAAATGTGCTCTCCACTTGTTGAGCGTTGTCCTCGAAACTCACAGGGTTATATTTCTATAATTTCCCTTGAAAAAAAAAAACCAATAAGATCCAAGAATGGAGAAGGCAGTGTGGCCCAGTGGTTAGGGCGCTTGCCTTGAGATCCGGAGATCCTGGGTGCAAGACCTGCTCTGAGCACTCGTTGAATTTGATCCTGGTAGTCCCTGTTCAACTTCGCAGCTGCACTTTTAAATAGTCAACTGGTTTGCCTCCGGCCAGTTGGGATTCTTAACTGTTCTTGTTGTTCTGTTCGGTCGTTTCGTAGATTGTGTTTCATTGGCCCTGAATGGTCGCTATGGGGAGCGGTCAATTAAGTATGTATTGTACAAGATTTCTTTGTTTTCTTTGCAGGTATGGTCCCAGTTTTCGCAAATGATCCCGGTCAGGAGGACGACTCCCAAGACCATCAAGTTCACGTAGACGTGTCATTGCCTGGAACTCCGCTGAGCAGCGATTTAAGTGGGCGCAGTAGTCGAAGTGCTGGAAGTGTTTCAGCGACCACTCCAACTTACATCCGGTTAGACGAGGGAATGGAAGAGGCCACAGTTCACGATTCGCAGGTTTTCGTTAACCACAAATAGTAAATCCGTTTCTCGAAATCTGATAACTTACTTGATGGACTTTCATGAGAAAAAGCCACAGAATAGCCTTGCAGAAAGTTAGTTCAGTTTCTGAAAATCATCTTAGCCACAGAATAGAACGTGAATTCGGCTAGCCGCATTGATCTTTTCGTGAGAAAAGATCAACTCACTTGAATGGAAAAATTTAATTGTTCGGGAAAAAATTCTCTATGTTCCTGACAGGAGTCAAATGCATGGCATCCCTTGAACTAGTTCGGTCGCTCCACTACAAATGGGGACTTTGAGATCTACTGACGACTGCGACGGTGACGATAATGTCACGTACCTCAAAATATAACTTTGCATTATGGTAAGTCTTTTCCACCTCGTTTACGTCGTACAGCGTTAGTAGCGAAGTGTCCAAGAAATATATTGCTACGAGCGGTTGCAAACCAAAAATAGAGAATGAAAGATTCTCTATTGCATGCTCACGTTGTGTTTTCACGTTTGGTGATTTCACGTCGTTATGTAGAGTACCGCAAGAATATGCGATAAAAATTAATGCGTTGCAGCATGATTCGAGCAGTTTTCAATTGAGTGCCGAAAGTAATTAGAGAATTACTTTGGTTTTGCATTACTTCTCTCAGTGATTGGTTCAAAGTTCTCGCGCCACTTTTTCAACCAATCAGAAGTGAAACCAAAACCAATCGTGGCTCGCGCGTGCACATTTTCTCGCGCTTTCTGTCGGTTACGTGTAATTACTTCGAGTTTTGATTGGTTTACTGGATTGTCTCCGTCCTTTTTGATTGGCCAAAGTAATTACTTTGGTTTTGGTTTTACGACACTCATTTGGAAACCGCTCTATTTTTCCTCTTTCAAC
>NC_090890.1:45762230-45777230 GCF_036669925.1 Montipora capricornis | reverse complement strand
GGAAATGGTAAGATTATTCTGATCTCTTAAAGGCGGAAACGAAGAATACGTCAAACTGGCTTGTTGTGACATGCATGCTCTTAAGAATAAATCAGTATTGTATATTGACAGATAGCCTTATATCATTGTCATACAATTATGTACTATGATTTGTTAATAACGTGGTGTCCTCGCATCACTGAGCCAGTTTGGCGTATTAATATTCCTCGTTTCCGGCTCCTTTAAGAGTTCAAATGCCTTACTATTTCATGGTCATACGACACGCCGGATCAAAAGAACCATAAAATTAATAGTATAACACCACCAGAATAAATCACGAAAACTCTATAGTGAAAAAAATTTCGGTAAGCAGTTCCTCTGATCATTAGACGAAATGATTTTTCGGCATGGCAAAGCCTTTTTAAATGCATGTGCAATTCTGAGGAAGAATACGGAACGTTTTAATTCGGCCCCGAATCATCTTAGCAATCACAGCTAGAAGATACGTTTCGCCTTTGGCCAACGAAGCTTGATAAGAAATAGAACGCAAACTGCGGTGACAACATGAGACTAAACAATTAAGCGCATAATTGAGAGAGACCCTGGGAACGAGGTTGAAATAAATAATTTTTAGTGAGTTGACGTTTCCTATGTCTCAACAAATTCCAATAGATCTCTTTAGACTCTTTACAGTTGTGTGCTTAGTTACCTGGCCACCAGCCTGAAAGTGAGGCTGGTGTTGACCTTGTTAGTAAGAATTTACGTAAGAGAGGCAGTGAGGTTTGTATAAAAAAAAGGTCAACTCCAGCCTCACTTTCATTCAAAAGCCAGGTAACTAAGCACACAACTGTAAAATGGACTATTCGATCCGGAATGCACGGACACATGTTGAACAAGCTCCTGAGCGCACTTAAGGTGTTCCGGGGGTAAACATTCCAATTTCCATTTCCATTCCAACTTACATCTTCAGAACTCACCCGTTAGCTAAAATTTTTAAAATATATAACAGTACGTAATTTGAGTAATTTGTGAGGTAACACGTAAATGTAATCGCATGGGCCCGAGAACAATTAAGGATTTAATAATTTCACGCGTATTTTCAAAGTTTTTACAAAATTGCCCTAGTCGCGAAGCCTAACCCGTAAAAGTTCTCTTACGATAAAATAGATGTAGAGAAATTACGTTGATTACGTTAAGAAGAATATCGAGGAAAGGGATTTGGCTATTTTCCTCAAAGTCAATTGTGAAGTTGATGTTATTATGACAATTATTTTAAATTTGTAAAAATTGGTTGGCGGAGTCCTTGGTTTTAAATAAAGTGAAGACATCATTAACGTATCTGAAGCAAATGGTCGGGCGGGCGCTGTACTGAGTGATCCATTTCTCTTCAAAATGGCGCATGGAAATGTTTGCAACCACACTAGGCCTAAAGGCGAGCCCATTGCCACACCGTCGATCTGGTCGTAGTATTGATCACCCGGGATTGATCATCGAAGACGAAATCATGGCTCCTCTTTATCAGTGGCAAATTCAAGTAAAATCTTAAGAACATGTCGAGACAATCTTGGTGGGTTAGGAACTGAGCATACAGTTTTTCAAGGCAAATCTGAATGGTTTCATCCAGGGTAACGTTTGTAAACAGGGAAGAGACATCAAAAGAACACATCACCTCCTGGTTATGACTATAGGTCTTGGCCCAATCTACGAAAATGAAGGAATCGTTGATGGTGAAATTGTTAGATGAGATGGGTTGAAGAATACGAACGAGATAAGAGGTCAGATTGTAATTGTACGTGTTAATCGAAGAGACGATGGCACGAAAAGGGCACTGAATCCTGCTTGTGAACCTTGGGAAGGCCGTAAAGTACGCCATGAGTACAGCCACATGGTAAGTTCTGCTGGTTAGTGATGTCGTTTATGATCTTTTCCTTTTTCAGTTTCCGAAGATATGCAATCAAATTATTTTCTCTTGTCTTGGTGGGATTCTGCTGCAGCAGACAGTAATAATCGGAAATTCAGTTGCACGATCAAACATTGCCTTCGATTTGCGTTGATAATCCTTTCCACAAACGAGGATAGGCCAGCATCTTTCTAGTCTTGGTCATTGATGTCCGTTGGTGTCTGCTGGATCTGTGCTGGTTGGTTCGGGAACAGGAAACGGACCACTTCATGGCGAATCTCGAGCGATTCCTCGTGCTGAAGTGGAACTTTCATTCCTTTTTCAAACACGAGTCGGATCCACTTCTATCAGCTCAGATGGTAGGTGAGCTTTTGGCTCCTACCTATTCTTGCTACGGAAGTGACCTTGCCACTGTACCATAAATAGAGGCTTGAAATCGGCTGTGGATTTTCTTGGCAACTATCACTCGGCTTGATAGATGCCGAGAACGTCAGGTTTTCTATCGCAGAATATCCGGTCACGAGAAATATGGCAGTTTCTAGGCTCTCACCAGTAATAATCCTGCGGTGGACGTCCAGCACGTTTGCCCATCTTCATAAGGAATCGGATATTGTGGCCAAAAGAAAGAAACTGGAGAATATGTAGGGATGTAGAGTGGTTATTGGCAGGCCCAAGGGATGCCGGTGGATCGAAAAGCACCAGTAGATATCGTTTATTAGACAAAATATTTTTATAGAAAGTGCCGCCATAACTTCAAAAGTTTTCAGCGCAATGTTTCCGAATGGTGTTTTTTTTCCTTCTATCAACTGAAGCTCGTCATGTAACGTCTGCACCTTCCGAACGCTTAATACTCACAAACAGAAGGATGCAGAAGGATGTGCTTGCTTATTTGCAATACCCGAGGGGAGGGACTCCCATATAAAAAGGGGAGGGATGCTCGTCAGAAAATTTAAATTAACCCCCTAAAGGAGACCAATCTAGGCGTGGCCTAGTCTCCTTCGCAGCCGCTCGGGCCGGAGTCACGCAACGCTCCCCTTGCCCACGCGGCCGCGTGGCCCAGGCTTTTTTGACCCCTAAAGTAAATTTATACTTCTATATTTCTTCGCGTGCAACCCTAGAGGAGACCCTCACGGCTACATATGATGGCGTTTTGCCCAGAACCCCCTAAGCGAGACCAAAATCCGACCAAAATCCGAAATTTACACCCCTAAGCGAGACGACGAGCATCCCTTTTTAGCAAAAGGTTCGGTAAAATGCCGATTACTAACCCTTTTATTTTAACGGTGAAAGCTGGTCGCAAATTGGCGACTCGTCTAGATATCTTAATCGCAAAGGGAAAAAATTCAGTCGTAAAAATGCGACTGTATTGATCGCAATTTCGAGTCCTGATTTACCATAAGCAGGTAAATACATTGGACGGGCCTAAGTATTAGGTCTATAAATTGTTTAAATTTCCGCATAATCCGGTTTAATTTCCGCATAATCAACGTATGTTTACGCATAATATGGCCAAAAATTTCAGCATAATCTTTAATTTTTTCCCCATCCTATCAGAGGCTCAGTAAATCTCGTTTCTTTAATTGTAAACAATTAGTCTTAGTTTTGTCATTGTATTTTAGTTTCTCTTGTTTTACCTGTTAGTTATTGTAAGTTGCTTTTTCATGTGTAAGGTTGAATTGTTGCGATTTGTCATACGTCACTGCTCGCCTCGAATAGCTGTAGCTGACTGCAGCAGTGCTTACTGCTTAGTCTACTTAATAACTTGAACTTGACCTTAGAGTAAATATGAAAGATTGCATTTGTGAAGGAATTCGAAGTTAATATCGAATGATACCTTGTTTAAGCGGGTGAGATTCTTCTCATACTTCCTGACTGCTTTTAACGTTTCATGTGTAACAGTAATTTGAGTAGCTAATTACTTTATTGAATCGTGGAGATACCTGTCAAATACGTAGCAAGGACAAGGACGCTGTAATATTGGGATACCGCGCTGGCTAAACGTGACTTCCGGGGTAAACTTCCACACTAATAAATTCCAAGTTCTCACAGTACGCATGTCACATAAAATCAAATTCAAGCCTGGGCCTAATTTGATTGGATTGTCTGGAAAGTTATTTTTCTTGTGATTATTTATTTTACAAAGTTCTTTCTTTGCGTTCGTGAGCAAAAAACGTTGAGCAACCAATCAACACAAAGAAGGTACGTGGAGGAAGTTTTAAAGGCCTTGCGTAAGTAGCAAGATGTTCAAGTGCGATTGTCATCAGTATTAACTTCAGTTTGACGTCCACTGGTAACAATTTGCCAGTTTCGCCTTTTAAGTAGCTTTAAGTTTGAGCTGTGAGCTCGTTAGGCAAATTGTAGAGCAGGAAACAAGCAAAAGCTGAGCGGCAGGGTAAGTATCTAGAAGGATATATGTTAAGAAGAAGTGTTTAAGGTCCTTTCTCATAACTTTCAGCTGATTTAATTGTGCCTAATGTTATCGAGTTTTGCTTCATGACTACCTTTTATAATTACCGTGAGCACGACCAAATTCCAACTGGGATGAGGGTTTGGAACCTCTTCCAAATGCCCACAATAAACTACACCAAGAACGGTGGCTTTCAGTGTAAATTATGATTGAAGATTGTTGGTTGCAAATGCTGCGAAACCCTGAACCGCTCCTTTGCGACAGATATTGGACTATTAACGAGCAAAAGCCGAGCATCACTCGCAAATCATACTGATTTAGACCCACAAAACGTGTTGTTCGTATTCTCTGGGGTTTTTTAGACTCGAATGTTTTGGCAATTTTTTGGTAAAGTTCTCAGACATCTGCATCTAGCCAAACGCAGTCATGATCATTCATTTTATTATGTTCGGAACTGAATCGTGGATCTTCCAACAACGTTGGAGCACTATTGCGACATGGTCTAAAGAACTCTAAATACTATAATATTTTATTCTTTTCAAATGTCTCTGCATGGTTACTAGATGAACTGTTTTTTCGGTATGGCAATTAAGAAGGACACAACCTTCCATCTGTCTTACGATTAGTTGGATCAATTGAGTCTCTGACCGAGGAGTAAATCTTGCTGGATGTAAAACAGGAATTGTTAACTTAAGCGTGAACAAATTTTAAGTCAAAGGAACCTTTTCACTATACTATGTACATGTGAAGCCCACGCATATCCGGAATACGACCATTAATTAACAGTTAGGATTCCGTTTTCCGTGGAATTTACATGCATCCGGTTCTTTGTGGACATAATCGCAAAATATGCGATCTCTCAGGCTTCAGATGTGTGCAAAGGGAGGTCTTAGTCTTCTAGGAACATTTATGAACACTGAGGGACGTCGTGTATCTTCCTAAAGGAGCAGCGAATCCCAGCGATAATGGCTCTAGTGTCACCGGCTAGCGATAAGAGTTCATTTCCCTTGCTAGCCTAGCGATCGTTAATGAAAATTGTTTCAAACCAGATAGTTGATCTTTCTGTTTACTGCTGGACGTCATTTTGTAAACGAGAAAAACAACCAGAAGACATAAAAAAAAAAAAATGAAAAATTCGAAAATCTAAAGTTGGATCCTGACTCGAACTTGACTCGCGACGTGAATTTTCTAATTTTAAATTTACTCTGACCGAATAACTCAGTATAACAGGTACATGGAGAAGCTAGTTCCTCTATAGGTTGAGATGAATTAACGCAATGGCCAAAAGAACCCCTTTGTCCACCAGATTTTATTGCTGCGAAGCTGGGGAGCGAGCGAGCAGCAACATAATCTGGATTGAGTATGTAAGCTTCGAAAAATTCTCGGATTCCCCCGTTTTTGACCAGAATGCATTGCATTTAACCAGAATACACAGCGCCACAAAAACGTAAATAAATAACGAGCCGTCGTGAGTCTTCTTGCTTTTGATGATAAAGGAGAGTGGTGTTGTTCTGCTTTCTCATTTTGGGTCGTGTATGACTTTCACATCCCTCGTTTTCATTCCAGTCACATGTAGCCTGATTCTCAGACGGTCCAGGTCGCTCGTGTCACACACTCACGAGCGACCTGGACCGTCTGAGAATCAGGCTAAGTCACATGTGTATTGCTTTTTTTGCAGACAATTCTGACATCGGAACTGTCATCGTTTGGCGTAGTTACGCCTCGTTCGAAAAAAAAAGGAAAGGAAAGGAACTTTATTTAAGTGTCTAGTCGTTCTAGCACTGGAGCACTAATCAGGGACACTGTAAAATGAAATTAACAAGTGAACGCAAATCAAGTCAAATTTTGGTCTTTGAGGAGAGGGGGAACCGGAGTACCCGGAGAAAACCTCTCGGTGCAGAGTAGAGAACCAAACAAACTCAACCCACATATAACGCCGAGTCCAGGAATCGAACCCGGGCCACATTGGTGGGAGGCGAGTGCTCTCACCACTGCGCCAGCCCTGCACCCAAATTCCAGAATTCCAGAATCATTAGAAGAACTGTGATGAAATCGTCGTTAGTCAAACTCCTAGCCGGAATGATTACTGAAAAAACTACGATGAAACCTCAAAGCGATTTATTTTCAAACGTGCTGTGATTCAGGCCGTAGCATTACAGTATGTTGCCCAGTTTCCGGCCACTTTACATTGCATTCTCTACAACTTCTCTTCAGTACACGCTAAATTTCTAAGATTTCGTTTAAAGATTGTCCATTTACTTTACTTACCTTTAAAAAGTACACTGCTTGACAGACGTGTTCAAGTATAATTGAAATAATGCCATTTTTCGTAACAGTATATTCACCGAGATGAAGTCGAGGTCAATATTCACCGATAATCACTGAACCTGAGGCGAATAATTGTTTTAGTATAAATACACAGGTGATTATTTCAAAAAAGAGAAAAAAAAAACATTTCATCGCGAAATCATCTTCACTTACAGTGGCAAAACGACTACTAGTGGCAGCCGCTTTGTCCGTCAAGGTGATTATCGGCTGATAATCCGAGATAGCGAGCCAATGAGCGCGCGCGATTTTGTATAATCACTTGTTGTGTATATATAACAATTATTTCATGAGCCCGAGCTGGATATGAAGTGATAAAATAACCAACAAGCGCGTAGCGCGAGTTGGTTATAATCACTTCATATCCAACAAGGGCGAATGGAATAATTGTTTTAGTAAATTCTCAAACCGGGTTTTGCCGCCGATTTTTATTTCCACAATTTTACAAAGCGTCCGGAAAGAGCATCTTGGTGCACTATTCTCCATATGACGTAAAACTTCGACTATTGGCTCATAGTCGGAGTTTTTTAGCAAATCAAAAAGTTAGAAATGCAATAGTCGGAGCTGAAAATTTACTAAAAGAAAAATAGACCATTTTCATAAATGGCGACCTCCTTTACATTCTTTTGTATTTATGTTAATTAGGCCTACTGCCCTCATTTTGAAACAAAAATTCTTGTCAAATTTGCTCTTCGGAGCGAGGCTAGAAAGGCTTATTAGCATTAAAACAAAAAATTATTTTATCAGGCCGCCATTTTGAAAGAGGTCTGTCTGTGATGCCGAGGAAGAACATCGTCACTTTTTCCGCCCCAATCCTCTCGCGGCTTCTCCGCTCGCACGACACTTAACAAAAGAGCCTGCTTGCAGGCTAAATATTTTAACGTTTTGTGAAAACGAAGAAGCTTAGTGACCGTTCTCTGGGTGACTTAAGGAAAGTGGTTTCTCAGAGTTGAGGGGTTGGAAAAACTCAAAGGAACTGAAGGGGGATGTACATTTTAGTAAGGGCTGTTCGTGAATCAACAAATATATCTCAACAAATATATCACAAATCATCAAATAGCACGACATAAAGTTTTCAAGCGCTACATTTTAAACTTCTCGGGTCTCTGCAATCGTAATAAATAGGTTTGGGGCAAAAAGACCATTTAGTGACCGGAAACTGGCAGAGCAGGGTTAAATCGCCGCTAAGAGTTTAACTCTTGAAATTCCAGAACAACGCAACTCTAGAACGTGACAGCGACGACAGCTTTCCTAATCACATTCATCTTTTTTTTAAGTCCCTTAAAAAATTATCTTTATTTTTGGTATTTTTAAGAACAGTGCCTACTATTGTTATTGCGCATACGTTCTGCGCATCTCGAGATACTCGGACAGCGGTTCAAAACTATGCGGACAAAGCAGAACTTAGCAAGTGCTCTTGGTCTCCAAAAAGAAAACTGGGGCTAACGACGCATTTTTCAGAGATAATTAAGCTTCAAATTAGAAAAGAACGCCATACATTGCTTTGTATTTTAAAACCTTTTACAAATACTGTTGATTAATTATCTTCAAAAAACGCGTGGTTACCCCCAATTTTCTTTTTGGATTTCAATAAAACTTGTTAAGATCTGCTTTTCCCGCGCAAAAATACCTTTGCATTAGTAGGCACCGTCCTTAAGTTGAAACGAGGCATTTGCTTTCATGCGATATCTTTGGTGTGCGGTGAAAAGCGTAAATTACTAACTGTTTGCAGTTTAAATCTTGCTCAAATTGATGAAATTTCTCTAAATTGTGCAGTTTCACGACCAAAAAGCACGCCCAAACCATCAATTGGCGGCTGAAATGTTCGTTAATCTTTCGGAATTCTCAGGGTAACGAAAATTGCCGCAAATAAAATTCGTTTTGTCCGGAAGCTGGGCAACATACTGTGTGGTTCTTCAGACATTTGTCGATGAGTACCAGGACAGACCTTAGGTATAAGAATTTCGCTTTTTTCTGCATACAATTTAGACATCTGAAGAATCTTTTGATTACCGTGATCTGGTACAAAGAGAGTTTGAATTGTCTTGATTTCTCATTTTACATCGTGCACGAATTTCAGATGAGTGGCTTTATTTTTGGGGCATACGGTTGGCTCAATGGGCTGGCATTGTTCCCCGAATGGCGCCCAATGTTAAGCCCCGTTGGGCTGGGTTAGTTACCGGATGGGTGACCATCTAGTGATAACCATTGCCGTACGCTCCAAAAGTTCACTCAGCTTTCCATCCATTCGTGGTGGGTAAAATGAGTACCAGTACTACTGGGGACAAGTTGTGTATTCAACGGTATAGGACTTGCGCCCACCCCTGCCATGAGTTGCGGCAGATGCCGCAAGTTATGGTAGAAGCATTGTAAAAGGAGCCTTCGGGTTGCCTTCGACTGCGGTCGACCACTTGTCTTGTTGTTGTTGGCTTTATTTTCTTTCCCTTTACATTTCCTCCACTTCACCACGGTATGGAAAGGGGGTAGTCCGGGTTAAACTTCGGCACATTGACGATACTTTCATTTCCCTCAACAAACTAAAAGAAGTCCCATCAACAAAATGTACCGCAGCATTACTATCTATTAGATACACTAGTACAAAACCTCGCATAGTGCCGAAGTGGACGTACGACTCAGTTGGGTGAGTCACTGAAGGTGACATGATTGCGGAGGGAATCATTTTGGGTTTTTTTTTCAGGGTACAGGGTTTTTAGGGTACTTCTTGTCACGATTGCATCTTAAACAGTTGTATTGCGAAGATTCTACACTGTTTGGGGATTGTTTGAAGGGATGCCCATCCACAGTGCCTACACTGCTAATATTAACTGACGTTTAGACAGGGAGACCACAGCAGATCAACCGAATATAGTGGACCCAATAAGATAAAAAAAATATACATATTAAACTGAAAAAAAAAACCAGATAAAAACAACAGGTCAATTGACGATAGAGGGTACGAGCTATGTTAAATTCAACGCATTTAGCTTTCCATTGAAATATCTTTATTGAAGGACTGAGAAAACTACCCAACGCAACAGATGAGTTAGGTTCTCCACGTTCGTTCCGTAAAACTACTTATGCCCCTGAAGCATGATGGGGTCATTACGTGTATCACACAATGCATGCGTTACTACATCCCTCCTTTTCTTAGATACCGTGACTGGCCGACTAAAAAAGATAAGACCGAACATGACACTAACAAAGTTCAAATTTTGATACCTTCTGAAACAAATCTTAACAGTCCGTGATAAACATTCGAGCTCGAGTGTTCTCATAACAGCTCGCTAAGTACTCAGTAACAATTCTGAAAACAGTTCATATTTTCTCGATTAATCCTCTCGGTGGACGGATCGTTAGCTTGGGTCTGGAAGTACTGAGCCGCGCGGGTGCCATGGGATGCGATCGCGATCTTCTCGTCTCTTCCGTTTGATGAGGACGTCTCGATCGTGACGGATAGGGTATCGTTGCGGCCGATGTTGGGAGTGTCGACATCTCGAATCGGCATCTGCGGAATGCTATAGAACATGGAAACATTTCGTATTACCTTGGATCCATCTCCCCGTTGGGCGGTGACCATAGTCCCTTCCTGTTCTGTGACCACGAGGGGAGTCGGGACATACGGAGTCGACAACTTAGTTAACCGGGGTTGTTTCACGAGAACAGTGTCTCCTTTGTCAATGGGGTTGCCTCAGCGTGCTGCCGTTTCATGATCTTTTTAGCTTCGGTATCACGCTTACGCACGGTACTATCATCAGGATGAATGGAAGACTCAGACTTCCGATATCTTCGTCCGCTGATCGCGACCAAACAAGAGACAATGTAAAGTCAAACCAGTGGTGGTATGAGGAGTACAGCGGTATGTTCGCAGGAACTGATGCATGGCGTAGATCCAGCTTTGCCCTTGGATTTGCCTTCATCAGGTTTCAACCGGTCCGTTGGCCTTGGGCCAGAGGTGTGTTATCTTGCATACGATGTCTATCGCCGCAGGTCTTGGGAAAACCTTTCCATGCCTGACTGTTAAATGGCGGACCACTGTCCCTTTTGACTACCTCGGGATGTCCATAGGTGCAGGTCAGGTGCTCTGAGTGTTTTTCAGACAACCGATTCCATCGCTGAGGCCGAGATACTTTGCAAGAAGTTTCTCTGGGGCCGAGGTTTGTGGATCTGTCTGTTTCTACCTCTGGACTGCCAGTGACTCGTTTGCTTAACTGAATAAACGCTGGAGTAATTATTATCGTTTGATATCTGGCGTGATTGTCTCTCAGAAGCTTCCATCGCGTGTAATAGTAGCAGCGTACGGGCAAGAGTTATCTACTTCAGCGAGAAGTTTCGTACGTAATTTCTGAGAAGCACAATTGCCAATGATGTGATCGAGGATAAAATCGTCAATACTTTCGGCCGGAAAGTCACATAGAGCTGCTATCTGGCGAAGGCGAGTTGCAAACCGCCTAACGGTTTTAGGCGGCTGTTAGTGTTCCAAACGAAGCGATAAAGCGAAGGAAAACATCCTCGCACACTTTGAACATAACACGACGACCACTGAGTTCGGTTTGGTATCGTCAGGGATGACAAACAAAGATAAACAAAGACTCGTTGTCAAACAGAACTTAAACTGTCGCCGACTGTCGCATGGCCGACAAAAATATAACGATTTGTATGGGAATCCCGATAAATAAAAATTGCGGTTGACAAACTACAGGTAAAAATTTATTTGCGTAAGTAATGTTATACCTTGAAGGCTTGATAAATACAGTTACGATCGCAAACAGCCTACTACGTACAAAGTCCTATTAAAGCTCCCCCAAAACTAATGAATGCGCAATAGTTTGTTCACTACGGCTTTCATACTCCCATCTTTCAACGCCTTCCGGCTTCGCGAATGTCAGTTTTGAAGTTTGTCAACACGAAGGAGGCGTGACTGTGATTGGACGCTTGAGTCAATGCAGTCATGTCGGGAGACCCAGGGGAATAAAGAAATTTTCGGTTGACAAACTACGGTCTGCCACCCCGGTAAGGCTCACTTTGTTATCAACGGTCGAAGGCGTGGCCACTTTGGTGTGGACTGCGGCGTATCTTTGGAAAGCTGTTTTCCTGCAATATTACCGTCTGAGATCGCTCACAGGACTGCCATTGCGCTGCGCTGATGGTGGATTGAAATGAAAGTTCAATCTTTATCAATTGATTGTGATGCGGAATTGTGACCGTGGGAACATTTTATCCAGGAATATTTGACTCAAATTGGTGGCACTTGAGAATTTAGTGTCCAGCCTTGGGATTTTATTATAACCGTTGACAACCACGAAATTGAGAAATGGCTCAAATCGCGTCGGATCTGGGAAAAAACCACACCGGAAGGAAGTTACCTGCAATGGCAATAAGGTTAGCCTTTTTAATTGAGACTTTTTTCATATAATTATCTTCTTAAGCTTTTTATCGTGATTCCCATACAAATCCTTAAATCTTTGTCAGCCATGCTCACAGTGAGCTTGGGGCACCTGTGGTTAAGGAATGCGAGGATGTTTCCCATCGCTTCATGATCGTTTCGTTTGCAACACCAGCAGCCGCCTGACGTCGCTGGCAGGGCTTCGATTGCGCGGCTAGCGGATTGAAATGAAAGAAAAACCTTTGCTCTTGAATTCTACGGTGGAATTGTCAATTTGATGGGCTCCTGAGAATTTGAGCCTTCACTCTTGGTATTTTATTATGACCTTTGATAACCGAGGAACAAGGCATAGGACTTGCGAGTCGACTGGTTTGAAACAACAAAATTGAAGAAAAATAAGAAACAAATAAATAAGTAACAATTAACATAGGAAAATGGGAAAAAAATTTCATTGTATTTTCGGATACCTCACAGAGGGTATGGATGGGATTACTGATAGCTGAGAATTGTTGATGTGTTTCTTAACTGCTAGCCGAGAAATGGTAAAAAATTTAGCTGATAGCTGAGATTCCTCCTCACAGGATGACCAAAGCACAAATTAGTTAAATTAAAGCACCCTTAAACTTTTTGTCATAAGCTTTGGAACTGTTTTCTGAATGATAGATACACGGACTGACTGCATACAGCGGAGAGACGCGTGATCCCCTGACATTGTAAAGGTTGCAGCAAGTCAACAGATTTCACCTTCAGTTATGGACAACAAGATTCTGTTTGCAGTGATAGCCTGCTTAATCGCTGGTTTGGTACCGGTTTTATATTTCCGGTAGGATTTATTTATTTATTTATTTATTTATTTATTTATTTATTCCTTATTAGTGAGCTTTAACTCAGTTTTTCATACAACATTGAATACTGCTAACCCCACCTTTGTGCGAACGTCATCCAACTTCAGTACTTTTTCAGAAGTTTTTCTGGAAGCACTTTGATGTGGTCGATTACCATGGCTACCAACTTTTACATTGTTTGCAGTTTTTTTTTCCAGAAAATGAAATAATCTCATTTTTAAATGAAGGAAATTTATTTTTCCTACAGTTACTTTTATGGTTTTAGATCACATAAGGTTTTTTTGTAAGTTTGATTACCTTCTATTCAATTTTTCCACCTTATTGAAGTTTTTTGGGAAATCACGTTCTCATTAGGAGCCATTCATAACCCATTACTTCATTAATCGTATACTGCGCCATAAGCAGTTGGGCAAAGTTCCCCACACATCGATGTAAATTATTCCTGAAAAGACTCGAGAGGAGGGGATAATAATAAGATATTTGATTTGAAATGAAATCTAAGACGACGGATTCAAGATGGCCGCCATTTGGCAATCATGACGTAAATATGTGCCCCGTCATATGACGTTATCTCTTTTCGTCGCGGATCTCAGAGGAAACAACCTACGATGTGAAATTCATACTCCAAGTGCTACTATTGTAGCTTAAATGGTTTCGAAGTTATAAACAGGGACCGCAGGATTCCGCCACCTCCTTACCCCCACGAGATAGGGTTAACTTTTTGTCAGCATAGTAAACTGCAAAGTACCGTGTACGAAAAATGCTGTATGTATACATCAACTACAACTTTATTTTTATGTAATTGTGCAAACCTATTAGAATTTGTCCACCGGCCCGAGTGTAGCGGAGCTAATCGAGTCGGGTGGAACAATAACAGGAATTATACATACATGTATATAAATGTTCAGTGGGAATACCAGTATATGCAGGATCCGTGAAAGATCTAATCAGCCAAAAATAAACCGGGAAGTGAATAACTGCAAGGCTGATCTGACTGCGTTAAAAACTTAACACAACAGCAACATGATAGATGATAATGATCGATAGCCTCTTAGCATAATCAAGGGTTAGTCTCTAAGGGCATATTCTTGTGAGACTAGGTTGAAATCTTCAGGTTCTGCAAGAATTATACTCCAAACTTCAAATCAGTTCCTAGTACCCCTAATAAAACAATTTAATTTATTATAGTTTGTCTGCTGAGAGCGAGGCTGTTGTCAAAGAGCTTGAGACCTTGCCACCAGAAGTGGAGAAATATTTCAAGAAAGTTCTGTAAGTACTGTTGTTCGAGATTTCGACGCCAGAAAAGTAGCTGATTCATTAATTTCAAGGAGGACAAAATTAGAAGGCTTCTTAGGCTGTGTGTTCTTTGTTTTCTGTATATAGAGCAATTTCTATGACATTCTATTTTGACTGGAGTAACTTTCGAAATCCTTCCGTCCAAGATAAATGAAAGGTCGACTCTTTTGATTGATGGCTGGGAAATATTTGGGATTCTAATAAGGTTGATGATGATGACGATAGGCTAGAGTTGTGGTACTGAAGCAAGCAATCGCGATGCTGATGGTGCAAGTGATAGTGGTATAGCTTGCATAGCAAAGGGCTAGCACAAGAACTTAAAAATCTAAGTGTGAAATGTTCACGTTGTACATGAACTCCAAACTTCTACTCAATTTGTTGAGTGTATCATTTTATAAAACATTTTGATTTATTTCTAGTTTATTTGCTGACCACGAAACTGATGGCAAAGAGCTCGACAGTCTGTGGTCAGACGTGGAGAAATTTATGTAAGTCCTATTCCTCGAGATTTCGAAATGTAGTTATGCCTATTCATAAGGAGGAAGGCTTCTTGGGTTTTGCATTTTTAACGGAAGTTAATGAAAAATTACATTTATGGCGGCAAAGTCGGTCACCGCCAGAAACCAATATCTGGCTAAAATTGAAATGTCATTCAAGGACAATCCTAAGATCTTCTGGAGCTATCACAAAGCTTTCCTCGGCGGCCGATCAGGTGCGAACTCGGTAATCTCTTATAATGGTGTAGCTGCTGAAAAACCAGAACAGAAAGCGGAGCTTCTTAACAACTATTTTTGCTCCGTATTTCTCCCGGCTACCCCTGATGTAAACATCACGCCATCGCATAATTCACTAACCGATATGGAAA
>NC_090890.1:45747230-45749730 GCF_036669925.1 Montipora capricornis | reverse complement strand
CACATTAACTACTCGAACAAAGCCGTCAGGTTCCTGGTAGGTTTCTACAATTCATCCAAGCTTCCACTGTCTCCTTGGTGCGTTTGCATCTATCACTAAGACTACGTCTTCTTTGGTTAAGTTTCTTTCTCTTTCGAGCCACTTTTTCTTGCACAAAACTGACAACTGATAATCCTTCATCCAACCTTTCAAAACATTTCGAATTAGTTCCTGAATTCTTCTCCATCGTTTGCGTTGATTAAATGCTGTTGTATCCACAGCCTTTAGGAGTCTCGCTGCTAAGCTGAGTCAGTGGTCTGGAGTTCATCAGGCTTTCAACACCGATAAAAATCGTTTGCAATTCTTCATCATTCACGTCTGCGTTTCTTAAGATCGCTTTCACAGCTCGTTTCACTGATCTAATCATTCGTTCGAAGACTCCACCAAAATGTGGAGCTGCTGACGGATTCCAATGCCAGTTGATTCTATTATTTGACATCAGCGTTTGGGTCCGCTAAATCTGCGAGCCAGCGAGCCATGCGAATAGCCCATTTCCGATTTGCTGCATGCTTAGTTTCAAAGCGAGTGCTGGTGCACAACCATTCAAATGGAAATGAGTTGCGTATTCTTATGCAAATCAAATTCATTTCCCTTACAATAGTTGAGCACCAAGACTCACTTCGAAACCGAGACAAAGAGCTACTCGGAAATGGCCCATTTTACATTTAAGTCTAAGCACCCATTTCAGATAGCGCTGATAAACAGTTATTAAGTCTAAGCACTCATTTGAAAATGGTTAGCTTTCAATGACTGTGTGACTCGAATGGCTCGCCATGTTGGCTCGTATGACTCGCAGCCATGGCTCTCTTGGCTGGCATGGCTCGCTGGCTTGCAGGGTTTACAATACTCTCTGTCAACGTTTAAACTTTGTCTTGGTCAATTAGTCTCACTAACTGATTGATATCACTGAATGCACCAGTGAAGTTAGTGCCGTTATCACAAAGCATATCTCGAGGCCAACCTCTTACTGCCACCATGCGATCAATGTGTTTTAAAAACCACGCGCACCTAGTGACCATGCCGTTTTAATGACAACAGTGTGTTCGAAGACATAAAAATAAACACTGGTATCGTTTGGTGCAAGTCTTCCCGCGGCCTTGTATTGTTTAGTATGGACCAGCAAAATCTACCGCACAATAAGTAAATGGCTTCATGGTTGCTTCTAATCGAAACGATGGTGTTGCTGGTTTTCTTCGAAACCGTTTCCTACTCTCTGGACATTCTCTGAAAATCCTTTTTACTGTCTCTCTTTAATGCACTACTACGCCACTATCTCTTGCGAGCATGATTCAATATGAAATTGACACCCATTTTGTGCCTCCTGCTTCCTGAACTTTCATTTCCGGTCGCGTTGCTATGATACCGATGACGTCAGTCCGTTGCTAGGGACCTCGTCCGCACGTGTAAAGGAGATGAGTTGAGTTTTTGTCAAAAAATCTGCGTGAGAAAGCGATGTTGTCGAACGTTCTGAATGTAAATCGGAGAATAAAGTTGTACAAAACGAACTAGCAGAGTTTTATCGTCGCCCAGCAGCGACACATTTCATGTCCTTTTGATTCGTGGTGATACTTTACTATCAGTTCCGTAACAATATTCTTCTTTGGTAAAATGATGTTTGGTCTCGTCAGGTAAATCATCAGAAAAAAATACTGGTCCTTGCTTTCAAGGGATTACATGGTCTTGCGCCAAGCTACATCACTGACGTTTTACAACCTTACGTTCCTGCTAGATTACTGAGATCTTAAAATGCTGCTCTTTGAAAGCCACTTCAATTTAACATTAAGACATATGCCCCTCGTTCAGTTTCTGTTGCTGCTCCTCAACTATGGAACTGTTTGTCTATAGACATACGTCTTTGTGATAGTTTTTCAGCTTTTAAATGCAAACTCTAAACATATTTATTTAGATTATCTTATTAGCTTTTGTATATTTTTGAGTATATATTTTTATTTTTATATCATATTTTTAGCATATCATATTTATGATTTTTTTATATGATTATTGTAATTAGCGCTCAAAACTGTTTGTTATGGATGGGCGCTTTATAAATACTTATTATTATTATTGTTTAGGACTGAATTTGAATATATCGAAGTTGGTCTATTTTGACAATTAGGAGAAATCACAATCTGTGAGGAGGAGCGCTGGCGAAAAAATAGCGAGATTAAGCACGCGCGTGTTTGAGACGCGGACTGCAACCGAAAAAGAACAATTCCGCGGCGTGCCAGGACAGTATTGTCTCCCAGATTTTGATACTAATCATCTCTAATGGAGAAAAGGTACTTAGCAATGTGGATATGGCTATGTGAAGACAAGTTACAAGGGAAAATAGCTCACTTCCGGTTGCCGTCCGCGTCTCAAACACGCACGTGCTTAAGCTCCCTATTTAATAATAAAAATGAACTCAACGCGAGTTTTCTAAAATTATAGATTACTCGCAAACAAAACCCATCTAAAGGCT
>NC_090890.1:45722230-45742230 GCF_036669925.1 Montipora capricornis | reverse complement strand
CGGGCACCAAGCATCTCGTCCCGATTTCATCATGTAAACGGCAGCAGAAATTACATACCGGTACATTCGTTATAGGAAGTGCGGCGTACGGGGTTTTATTCACGAGTTGTTTTGTGTCAAAAACCCGAACGAGCGAGGTACGAGCGAGTGTGGGTTTTTGACACAAACAACGAGTGAATACAACTCCTGTTCAAAGCACTTTCTATGTCGTGAGCTGCTTATTACACATAAGACGAGAATTTTCATTGAAAAAGTTTTCTGAACGCAAATTATATTAGAAACAAAACTCGCTAACAATAGAACCAAATGCAAATTTAATTTAATTCAATAACAAAGTATACCATTTGCACGAAATGCACGAGATGCACGAGTGATTGGCTTGGAAAGCCCTTAACGCTATCGTTGATTGGTTAATATACTTCCACACGTGAAAGAGCTGTACGCCATTCTGATTAGCTGTGTAGGCTTTTTCACATGTAAAAATAAAGCGTGTAGATTTGTACAAATTTATGGAATAAACTTCTCACGTTATGTGTAATAAAGGTTCATACCGGTCTGAGTTCGTCCCGGTCACATGTAAATACCCCCTAGTGGGAAATATTGGCCCTCGGTCCGTATTGCCACAACCTCGGGTCAATATTCCCCAATACGGCCCTCGCGCTTGCTTCAAATTTTGAAACTTAAATTGATATGTGTTTGTCTTTAGATTCGGCTGTGTACACTCCAGATGATGGCGGCCTATGGATGTTGGCGAAGCTGAATGTTCAGGTCACTGATCTTGGATATGGACAAATTGTGGAGCACCTCGCTAAGGTATATATAATCACTGTGCTTGTGTGCTGAACAACCACACACCCCCAGACCTAAACCCTAAACCCAAAAACTAGAAAAACGTATCCCCAGTTCCGCGAAACTATGGTGCAAATTCTGCACCCTGTTCAAATTTCCTCCTCTTCGACAGGCACCGTACAGTCACGTTCACATTTTTCGGGGACAAAACTAAAACAAGCAAACTCTTCTTAAACCCGGCTATTTTTATTTTTATTGCTATTTTTACTAGAACTCTAGAAAGCCTGTTTTTGTCCTTCAGGTTCTTACTAAAAGGAATTTTACATCCACTGATCTCTAAAATATATGGATGTATTTCAGTTCTTTTTACCTTTTCGACGCACATAAATCTACCATATGCTTAACTTTGTTTTTTCCCTTTTCAAGGTTCATTTTATGATGGATCCATTCTGTGTTGTATTAAAAGTCGCCATATCGCTCCCACATCCTTTGCATCAAATACTGAGGTATCATTGCAGAGAGGTAACAGTCCCGAACACGATTGGAACTCCAAAACTTATTGGCAACGGACAATACATGGATCAGCTGTTCGCATTTGGACATAACGGGACAAATCGACTCCTTAAAGATGCATATCCAATATCAACGTGGGACATCACAGATTTTAGGAGCGAATTAAAGGTGCTCTATTGTATCAGGTTTCCATTATTCACTGTTTTTCTGCTTTGGTGATAGCATAGGGAAATCGGACTGTTGAAATATTCTGGTGCCATTTCAATTTTACCTGGCTGCATGTTCCTTGGGTTTTCAGTAGGGAGCTCAAACAAAGCGTTTTTGAATGACGGACGGCAACCAGAAGTGGTTCGTTTTTCCTTTTCCCTTGCCTTGGGACTACTACATTTTATTTTTAAGAGTCTTAACTCTTATAAAAAAAATTTGCTTGAAAATTCGGGCGAAACCCCAGCCCAAGAATGCGAAACCTTCACTGGCGGTCGGCGTTCGAGGCTCAACAAGTCATGTGCTTAAGGCTAAATGGAACGACAGCTCTATGTTACTCGATATTGGGAAAGAGAGCTGTCTGACGCGTCGGCCACAGGGTACACCTTAAACAGGCTAAAAGATAGATATTGAATATAATCTTAACGTGGCTCAAACCAGTTTCAACACTTTCAAGAGACCTTTTTATAAGAAGGATTGACAGTACAAAACTTTATCACATAACAGCAATGTTATGGTATCAAGTGAAACATCAATTATTGCGGAACATGAGCCAGTCATTTTTGTGACGTAACAAGTTACCATGGTAACAGGAAAGCATTGCAACAACACCCTATATTTTAGCTTTAGTTGCCCATACCTGAAAAATGAACTCGGTGACCTCAATTTTTATTGCACAAAAGTAATCAGCAGGAGAAGATGATACTCTGCAAAGTTTAAAAGAATTCTGTGGAGGGGATTCAGAGCTACCTTAAATTTTAAATTATTTAAGGTGGCTCTAAATACGCTCCACAGAATTTTTCTAAACTTTGCGAAAGTTTCATTCTGGCATGCTGATTACATTTCAGAAATTAAAAATGGGGATCACCGATTTCTTTTTTGAGATACTCAGGTAAAGTCAAAATATGGGTGTTTTTCTAGAGCTTTTCTGTTGCCATGGTAACTTTTTACGTCACTAAAATGAACGAATCTTTTGCAGCAATAATCGGTGTTTGATATCACAGTACCATAACATTGCTGTTAAGTGATAGAGTTTTGTAATGTCAATCCTTCTAATAAGAACGTTTCTTTCAAGTGTTGAAACTGGTTTGAGCCACCTTAATTTTGCCTTTAACTTTGTTTTTGGTTCAACAGAAACGTGGAGTTGATGACAGTGATCTTCTCCCATACTTTCCTTACCGAGATGATGGCGAGCAAATCTTAAAAGTTATTGAACAAATGGTGACGGACTACGTGGACTTGTGAGTATGAATTACCTTGGAAGGATTTTGTCGTGCATTAATATGAGAAATTTCAGCCTGGTTACGGAGCTGAGAAAAGGTGCTAAGATCCTGGAGATAAGTCATGATAAAGAAAACAAACATGGCGAAACGCAAACTTTCGTGCCTATCAAAGCTTTGTCAACTCTTGTAGATGTATTACTGAAGCTACGTGGGTACTAATGACATGGAAAATACAGCAGACAAGGCAAAATGATTCCATCTGGGCCGCCCTGTTACGGAAACCAAACTATTCTCTTCCAGTTTAAAGAAAATGGGGCTGGACAATCTGCGAGCCAGCGAGCCATGCGATCCATGCGAATTTTGCATTTAAGTCTAAGCACCCATTTCAAATAGCGCTGATAAACAGTTATTAAGTCTAAGCACCCATTTTAAAACGGTTAGCTTTCAATAACTGTGTGACTCGCATGTTGACTCGCATGGCTCGCCATGTTGGCTCTCGTGACTCGCAGCCATGGCTCGCGTGACTCACAGCCATGGCTCGCGTGACTCGCAGTCATGGCTCGCGTGTCTCGCATAGCTCGCAGCCATGGCTCGCATGACTCGCTGGCTTGCACATTGTCCTAACTCAAAGAAAATGAAGAAGAAATGCTTGAAGCAATGTAATCGAAGGTTTTGCTCATTTGCTGCCATGTTTGAGCACGTTGTTTGAGCCCCACTCCGTCAGCGACCTTACAAGGTAGGCATAGTTGGAAAAAAAATCACCCCAGTAACTTGGCTCAAAATGAGAACAATTTCCAGATCCCGGTTGGAAAAACCAAGATCTCGGCAACCGAGCCATCCCACTCTCTCATATCAACGCATCGAAACTTTTACAAAGGATTTAGTGGCGAGGCGAGCTCAGCTCTCGAAAACCGCGCTCATATTTTTGAACAGGCCCTAAGAACGAAGGATTAATGGTATCTAAACTTGCTTTATCCGTCTTCTGGGGCTATGAAGACGAAGGAAAACATACATGGGTACTAAGCGAAGGTATTAACATATCAAATAACATTAGCATAATAACATAATGGCATTACATCCCTTTGTTCATTTTTGTTGTCAACAGAAAACTAATCCACATATTCTTGAAAACTGCCATTATGGTTCATGACTCGATTCGAGAGACCAAACTGAACACATTTTGATTAGTTTAATTTTTGCTGCTCTTTGTAAATATAGTTGAGGCGAGCGATAGAGTAAACCTACCTGTACAATTGTGCTTATAAAGTACTAGGGTCCCTCCCTCGAGCTCCCTGTAACAGTCCCTAACTTGCAAAACGTTGGGCGGACAATTCTTGTCTTTGATAAAATTGGTAATACCCTAAGGGGGCTCATCCTGTTTTAAAAAAATAATCACTTGATTTCGTGTAATGGGATGTAGGCAACGAGTCATGTATGAGCAAGGAACTAGTTTAAGTAAACTTAAGTTTAGTAAATATCCATGCGATAAATCTCATGACACATTGCTTTTGACTTATCATGATTTATATTTCAGCTCATGAGTCTGGTTAATCGACTTTTTACAAAATTATGTGATGCTCTTTTTCCACGTTCATGTTACTGGCATTTTATCGTTTGTTTAATTGTAAATTCATCAAGAATTTCGTCTTGACGGTTATCATTCCTTATCTTCGAAAAGTTCTGGAGAGAAATTTCGACTTAAATGTTTCATTGTGTTGTATAAATTGTTCTTTAAGGTATTATCACGACGACGAAGACGTAAAAAAAGACTACGAATTTCAAAACTACCTCGATAAATTGTCTACTGACGGTAGTGACATTGGAGGGGTGAGTATATTAATATCACCCATGCCTTTGTTTGAAATTCCTTAACTACAACGTCGTCGTCCAAAATTCCTAAACCTTTAATTTAACTTCCGGTTTATGACGCAGGCACATTGGCTTTTTAAATGCACTACCGCCTTCAGTTGATATCGAGCACCATTGGCATTCGCGAATCTACTCTTCCCCTGAGCTGTTTCGAGTTCTTTGATTAATGAATTAATTAATTCATTCGTTCATTCATTTCTATAATGTTATTTCTTTTTATGCTGGTTTACAATTTCTTCTCCTTTTCTTTAGTGGTTAAGGTGGCTACAGAATTGTTGATTTAATTCTAACATGATTTTTCTGCAATTTTCCATCTTGTAAAATTTAAAATTCTGCTAGATGTTTAGGTAATTAGTATATACATCACAGTCTCATTTTCTGTATATCGTTTTTTCTTGTTCATTGCCCGTCTATCTTGTACATAATTTGTGCTAGTATTGCAGGCGATAAACGCGATGCCTATCCCTGATTCTTGACTGCGTTTGAGGATATTAAGTGTGAAAATGATTTGTTCTCGTTCCACAGCAGAGTGATTAGAGAACAAAAGCCCTTCGATCTTCCCAGGTAGATTTTTCTGGGAAGATCGAAGGAGACTTTGCTCGCTGTTTTGCTCTGTTCGAATTCAGCGTTGATAACTTACAAAGACTCGTAAATACTGAACCGTACGTTAGAAAAACAACGAGAGGGAAGGAATCGAAATCATTCAATAAACATGGCAGTTTGAGTCTATTTTGATGCTCGAAGGAATGCGTACATAGCCCTAAATTTAAAAGACTTTCGAAATCCAACTTGGCGGACAGTTGGTGTGCGGTGGTTTCCGGTAGTTTCGAACCCTCGTTTCACCATCAAGTCATTTTCGCATCCACAGATTCCTTTCCGCCCAGTTTGTTTGATTCTAATTTTAACTTTCTTAAGTACTTGGGTGAGAAACGACCACATTTTGTGACTGGGCTCCACAGGTAGCCCTCACCAGTAATAATCAGTGTCTGTTAACAAACCAATATACAAACAAACAAACAAACAAACAAACAAAAAACAGAAACAACATACTCAGGGAGAAGTAATATAATAGAATCATTCTATAGTGACGACTGAAACATTGAGCCACTCTTAACTTCATCAGATTCAAGGATTACCAGCAAGCATTCGAACAAAAGACGAACTCTGTGAAATTTTGACACGCATCATCTCCCACGTGAGCATTCAACACGCTGCAGTCAACTATCCTTTAAGTGACTATGGTCAGTACATCCCCAACCTACCAACCAAGCTGTACAATGATACCCGTGTGGTAGATGATGACAAGTTTTCTGTTTTACGACTGCCAAATGGGAATACTTCTGCTGTAAGTATGAATTTTAATATTGCGTACTTGAATAATATATAATTCCTTGCCTCGCGGAGCGAGTTTATAATTTTGTCGTGCGTGGGAATCGCGCGTGGACCCCTTCCAAGCACGGAGGAATAGGAAGCGCAGTGGTTAGAACGCCAGACTTCTAACGCCGTTATCCAATTCCAGAGGTCACAAATTATGCTTCAGTATTTTGTTTTGTTTTCTTTAGCAGAATTTTTTTTGTCGTATTTTTTTATTTATTTGTTTTTTTTTTCTAAATTGGGTCAAGAATGAAAAAATAATAAAAGTAAGACGTTCAAAAATTATGTCAAATTTCGTTTGTTCAAAGTGACCTCTTTGGCACTGCAACATCCCCCAAGCTTCACGCACGAGGTTCTGCCATGCACGTATTTCGTGTATGATAATGAACTGTATTTGAAAGAAAATTGAATGAACGATAAGTTATTAATGACATTTGTATTCTTGTCCGTGTATGAAACTTTGGCGCACAGAGCCATATTCTGAGTTCACGTTAACGTGATAACAAATTTTGAGTCTATGGAATAAGCAAAATGCCGGTGTTCTGGTATTTCTTAATTTCTATTCATATTCTTCTCCTTTCCAAGCTTCAAACCACGTCTTCATTCTTTTGGATACCGACTGGCCTCAAATCGCTGGGATTCCCTTTCTGAAGAATTTCTTTTCCGAATGATATTTTCGTTTTTTATTTTAATTACCAATAAATTGACAGGTTTTTGCAGTTAGTCCGTCAGTAAAAATCAAATGGTTTGGCATTTATAATTTTACAGATCGAGTCGAGTTTCAGCAACATCTTGGGATTGTACCGGTTCGACTCTTTGTTCGAATACGGGAACGAGCTTGAGGATCAAAAGGCGGCTGAGCTCATCAACCGTTACTATGGTAAGCTCATGAATGATGTTCAGCCTCGTATGCAAAAAGAGAACCAGAAGCGGATAGACGGAGGTGACTTGTCCTATCCGTATTTTATTCCCAAATGGTTGACCAATGGAATTCAGACCTAGCTGATCATTTTATTGAGTGTGGATCATGTGAGATCAGCGCATGCGTTCTGAGGCGTAAATAAGGTTGTCGAGAAAAAGTAGCGTAGTTTATTTGCAATGATAATTGCTAATAAGAGTTTCAAGTTCCATTGTTTCTAAAGTGTGGATCTCGTAATAACAGTGGGGATCATTTAGTTGAGGTTGTAACGGTCGTTTTCTTTTGGTGAGGCCTAATTAGTTTAAGCTTTCTAGTTTCCTTTAGGCTGCCTCGTCATTATTGTAATGCTCTATATTTTTCTTTCATCGATTTTTTTGTATCTTTAGTGTGGCAAATAAATGAATAAAAATAAATACCATGTTTTTAGCATGCGGTGCAAGATAAAAAAACAGCAAACAAACATGCCAGAGAAGCAACCGAAATATAAGACCAACTCATGCACCATGAATAGATTCAAATTTGAAACGACTGCCCACTTGTAGTTATGAATCAAGGAAATTCGTTTTGTCATGGTTGGCCACAGTGACCTTGGCTTGGTTTTATGACACTTAAGTGAAAACCGCTCTAAATCCTAAATGAACAAGCAAAGACAAACCTTGAAAGCTATTCATGATACTGCTTCGTCCGTTCCAATTTTATTCGAGTCATCCTATAGAAGTCGTTTTAAATCTCCCCACTCAGTTGTTTGCGCCACCGTACCAACATCAAACCAACATGGCGGAGATGACGTAACGTGCGTGTCCTTGATCTATTTAACGGGGATCAACTTGAAAACTTTCATAAAAGCAGGAACCTTTACTCCAGTTTTGAAAAGCAAAGACTTGAAAATGTGTTGCCAAACTTAAATTTGCAAATTTAGGGGGTTACTTTCTCAAGGACAGTGCCTACTAATTTAAAGGTATTTTTGCGCAGTTTATGGCTCTGCGGGAAAAACATAAATGTTTTTGAAACCAACAAGAAAATTGGGGGTAACCACGCATTTTTCAAAGATAACTAATCAATAATATTTGTAAATAGCTTTAAAATACAAAGCAATGTGTCGCGTTCTTTTCCAAATTGAAGCTTAATTATCTCTGAAAGATGCATTGTTACCCCCAATTTTCTTTATGGATACCAAGAGGACTTGCAAAGTTTAGCTTTTTCTGCATAGTTTTAAAACCGTGCAAAAATATCTCTGTATTAGCAAGCACCACCCATGGGAAACCAGAGTATCTCGAGATGCGCAGAACATACGCGCAATAACAATAGTAGGCACCGTGTGTCGGTGGGGAAATAGTGTTCACTAGAGCTGCCCCCGCTTTTGACAACCTGTTTATGGGATATGTATTTACATGTAATACAAATACTGTGTATAAGACCGTTGAAAAATTAACGTTTCAAGCATTTTATTCAAGTTCACATTCATGTAAGTAGTTAACAGCACAAGTAAAGTGGTTGTTGTGACATCGTACTACACCTCTTAGTTTGTACTGAGCTCCCCTGATTAGAATCTCCTCAAACACATTTATGTCTTTCATTAATGCAGGAGGGAATTCAATGAAAAGGAAACGTGAGTTTAATACGTTCACTAAAACAGGCTCAGTAGTTTCAGTATCAGAATTGGCACAATTTAATAGTCCTCTAGTAGCGTAGCCAATCGAAATGCAGGATTTGCATTAGTCCACTAGTTGGGTCATACTAAATGTATATATTTGAAGTGTGGGTTATACTGAGATGAAAGGGAGAAGTGATCCTAGCATTTATTTATCTGGTGTCCTATAGACACCTGAAAATTTAGGTGCCTTTAAGCCTAAATTTATCAGGTGACTATAAAAGACAATTGACTAAATTGTCTGGATAAGAGCCAGGGTCACTTCTCCCTTTCAAAAAATTGTAAACTGACGTTTTGAACGTTAGCCCTTCGTGGGAGCGTCGTATATATAGTTTTCATGACAAGTAAGGACGATAAACCACCTCTCAGGAAAGAAAGAAACTTTATTTAAGTATCTGGTCTTCTAGCGCTGGAGCACTTATTGGGGACACTGTAAATTGCAATGAACAAAAATACCGGAGTACCTGGTTGTCTACTCAGTGCAGAGCAGAAGACCGACGAACTCAACCTACTTATGACGCCTAGTCTGGGAATCGAACCCGGGCCACATTGGTTGTAGGCGAGTGCTCTCATCAATGCTCTATCTCTGCACCCCTTAGCACTTCGGTAATCGTAAAATCTGTGAACCCTTTTCCAGGAATACTGAGGCCATTTTCGGTACCAAAGTGCTAAAGTAAAATTTTCATTCTGTCAATCAATAAAAGTGTTTTTTTCGAACCACAGGTATAGCCTTTGTTTTCTAGGAGTGTCGTGTTACGAAGGTGCCATTAACAAAAGTATGTGTTGGAACTCAACGATTTTGTTTAAAACTGCGTAAAATGCAAAAAGAGAATGCAAAAGTCAGTTTTATTCACCGAACATTACATTTTTATGCCGCTTAAAACAAAACCATGGAGTTCAAATTCAAAACTTTAATTTGTAAATGGCTGCATCTTCGTAAGGCAATATCGCTACAAATAGAAGCACCTATGCTTGACGCAGATAATAGGGAGTTTAAGCAATCACTACGGCTGCTGCTACTACGGCTACCGTGACTGAAAAGGTCTGGGGAGAGTACGGCGCGGTGATCTTCTAAATTTTAAGTTTAGCAAAGCAAAATACAAGGAAACATGGGCTAAGGAGTTTAAAATCTCTTTTATTTAGTTTCTCACAGCCATATGGCTTCGCTCAAAGGACGATGGCCGTTGTTCGCCTTGCTAGGACGTACAGATTATTTCTAAGCAAAAGCGAATTCTACACCTTGTACAATAACAACACAATGATGGATGAAATATATATCTCAAAGAATATCGAGTGAAAAACAGAAATATATCAACACTCAAAGAAGCAAAATAGCATCGTATAGTATGCAGATATAAAACATCTTCACTAAATCCCCAAAGCAAACTTAACCGAAGAAAAACAGCCTCGTGCTGAACACGAATATTTCACTTGACTCACTTCGCCATTCCAACACCTTTGCCGAAACTTATCGTAAGTTCATGATACGGATTTACAAGCTTATGAGAGGCAACCTTGACACAATCCTTGACTTAAATTGACTTTAAAGGATATATTATCCAATGGAATTCTTAAAATGCCGAGATGTCCGTTGAAAAGGGCCAGAGAAGCGAAATAAACCCGACGTAGTAGCCACTACGGCAAAACATCCCGCCTCACGTAGTCAGATTTCACACTACGGCTGGATGCAACCGACGTACATGCGCAGTGTCTCATTTTGGGGGAAATTTACTTCCGCCAGCCGTATTAGCGCCAGCCGTAGCGATTTGCTTAAAGTCCCTAATAACTGAAGAGGTAACGGATCGGTGGATGTTAATAACAGCTAGCTGCACTTGAAACAAATTTATGACATAGTTTGACTGGGAAATACTCATTAAAAACGCTAGGGTTTGTCAAAATGGCAGAGTTCCAGAATCTGCCATGATTTCACGGCTGTGCAAGAAATTTCGGAGGTGATCATGAATTATTCATTACCTTCAACGACTTTTTGATACAATATCGTGACGTCTCTTGCTTAATTAATAAACCATTGCTACCGTTTTTTTCAAACAAAACAGTTCATAAATCAATACACTTTAAAGAGGAAAGAATCCACGGCTTTTCCCTGAATAACCTCGGCACGCAAGGTAAGTTTGGACAATTTTCAATGTCACAATAAAGCTAACCAAGAAATGTTTTGAATGAGAAATGAAAAATACCGGATAATAAAGGGTCATACGCGGTTATTTTAAGATATAAAGAGAGGCAACGAAAACAATGGTTGGAGGAGCCCAACGAGTAAAATTTTGCTTTAAGAATGAGAAACTACAAATTTCATTTTATACAATTGCCACGGCTACTCTTCGGCTCAACGGACCTTCTTCTCGACAAGACATTTTTTTGGACGAAAAACGTATGCGCAGCGGTCGTCGTTCAACAAAAGATGCAGGGGCACCCAACGACCAATTTGTTGTAAAATGTATTATTATACCCCTGTTAATGAAAATAAATGTTATTAAGGCATTTTCAGGTGTTTTTCAGTGTTGCTGGGAAAATATTATCTGTTCCTTTTTCCCAGCACGACACACGAGAAATTTCCCAGCCAGCTAGATAAAATAGGTTGGTTTCCCAGCCAGGAATTCCTCGCGCTTTCAAATCCCTCGATCCAAAACGACCGAACAAAAGCGACAAAACCGGGATAAAATAGGTTTTTTCCGCAAGCGCAATCACACTGACCAGCCGTCGTATATTTGTGACTACTCTCTGGAAGAGGGAAGGGGTGCTTTTTTTTTTTTTAAGTCGTCCTCAGTCTTCAGAGTTTCTACAGCCAGCTCGGGTTGAAATTCTAGAAAAAGTCCGTAATTCCCAGGCAAAACCTCTATCAATAACAAAATTCCCCAGCCAGCTCATCGAAACACCTGTATTTTTGCCAGCCAGCAAGATTCCGCTGGGGAACAGATAATGTGAGGAACAGATTCGTTGGGTGCCCCTGAAGATGCCAAACGCTTCAACTTATTGATTAAAAACGTTAAAACGTTCAGCAGGATCTTTAGTTACACTTATGGCCGCAAAGGACGAAACGTCTAGAAGCAAACATTAAAAGCATAGCGTAATGGCGCGAAAAACTGGTCCTTATCTGGGGGTGTACCTCGTAATTTGTTTTCACAATATAAAATACGCTTGCTTTAGTCGAACACTGAGACTGGTCCATAAAGAAAAAAAAAATACTTAGAAAGTTCATTTAGCAACCTCGTTCCTAGGGATACTCTCCGCCGAGGTTGTTATATTACGAGTTCAATCTCTTGATAACTAAGGCTATTTCTGTGCGTCTATCGGTTCTCGTTATCTTCGTTGCCCCTTTCTTTATTGTGAGCCACTTGGACCCTCGCTTCCACCAGTTATTACTCGAGTAACACACGCGCACGAAATAAACCAGGTGAATCTTTTAAAAATATCATTTAAGCACTGCCAGAAAAATTGAAGTGTCGTTCAACGCATCGTTTAACGATGAAAACGGTTCTAAAGAAAAGTCTGTGAATCTTATGATACTCAATCATTCCGTGTGTGGCTTCCTCTGAAACACCTTCTGTTTATCAGTAAACATAGACCAGCCTGAGACCCGGTGATATAGCGTTTTAGTGCGTGATCTTGTTCAGTTTCTGTCATGCTATTTAGGAGACAAACACGTAAATCGAAAATGATGTTTACAGAACAAATTTGAGAGCGGCGTCTGCTAAAAAACAACTTTTGAAATAAAGGGATATTCCCATTTTTTCAACTGTACAAGTTTATTGTACAATTTTACTTCATGGAAGTCCAATGGTTATTCGAGTTCAGCTTTGTTGTCAAAGTTCTTTCTTTTTTCATGGATGGTTGACGAGCTGTGGAACTCTTGATTGGATGAGCGATCGCCTGGGAGTACGATTATACGGTTGTATTAGTGACCATGTAGAAAAGATACATGGGATCGATGAGCCGGGAAAGGCACTCGAGGAATTTGTAAATTAAAATAAATCCCTTCTTTCAATTCAGATATTGACACAGTGGAATAACAGAAGAAAATCTGTGAATCATAGAATAAATATAGATTGAAGACTTATGTAATGTGAAGATGAAATTTGTGTCCCTTAGCCATTTAAATATAACCTGCTTGAAATCTTCTTTTAAGAATAGTAGATAGTTCAAATCTGCTGGTTATCATCCCGGTATCCGTTACATAAAATTCTTGCCTCGGTTGTTTAAAAGGTGGATAACGCTATCCACCGGATAAATCACTATCCAGCGAATAAGCACTAGCAAAACCAGTTGAGTTATCCAGTCCTATCCAGTGGATAGTGATTTATAATTATCGAGTGGATAGCGCTATCCACCTTTTGAACAACTGTGGTATGGATCCTAAACCAAGGAAGGAAGATGAGCTTCCTAATGTATAGATTTAGCCAAGCCTAAAAACGGAGCTCCCTGGTTATTATTCGTACTGCCTGTAGGGTTTGTGAAAATAAAAGGTTTCGAATTGTCCGCGTTTTGATGTTTCCGGTGGCTGCTTTAATAATTAAATCATTTTCTTTGCTTTCTTCTATGGAAAAATTCATTGCCTAACTAGTGAATTCCACGGTAAATTTTACGCTAAAAACCGATATCGCATGAATCACGAAGCGATGAGTGCGATATCGGTTTTTCCATCAAAATTTACTTTGGAATTCACCAGTTTGGTAATGAATTTTTCTTGAACCGCATGAGTTTTAAAAGAAAACGAGCACACCCTCAGCGAGCGAATTAAAAAAAAAGCCATTTCAAAGTCAACTGTCAATAACCGGCGAATAGGAATCACGCTAAAATTAGAAGCCATTAAAAAAACTTTGTCAGTTCAAGGTCAAAGAAGAGTTTTACTGATCGATGTACTTTATTCCACTTTATTATTGCACTATTACGCCATTTTACCATACTTGGTCAAGAGAACGCGCATGATATGAGACGGTAATACACTGTGGCGTCCCGGTTTAGAATAGAGCAAATACGCACGGAACGGGAGTTTTTCAATGAAATAAATTGTTTTCAACACGATGAAAAGCCTGAGAATTTAGCTTGTCATCGTTTGCCACTCGTCATTTTGCTTATCCAATCATTATTGGCTGGCTCTTTGTGCTGTTTACATCGTTCGCATGCGCCCAATTTTAAATGGCCAAAATGCAAAGCGAAAACTCTAGGAATCTGGCCAGGCCTGGAATCTGGCTTTCAGTTCACCCGGAGGAAACCACTGATTTAAATTACGACGAAAAACTTGTAAAGGTCAGGAATATATTAAGCAGCTGGAACTTTCACAGACTGACACTAATGCGGTGTAAAGTAGCAGTACTTAAAAGCCTTGTTGTCTCGCAACTTGTTTATGTCTTATCACCGCTACCTTTAAATGTAAAGGATATTAAAGAAGTAACCCAATGATCCTAAAAGCGAGTATGAAAGTTTTTCAACTAAACTACTGAAAGCTCAAAAAGCAAATGTGCAAACTAGTTTACACAAAACTTATATCCAGGAAAATTGTACCTCCTAGGCAGGCTCAGCAGAAATGGGTAACGGAATGCGGCATAGAAGACGAAGAATGTATTAAGTGGCATGATACTTACCAACTAGCTTTTAAGTGCTGTACAAGCACAAGACTTTTCGAATTCCAGTTCAAGGTTTTGCACAGACGAATAGCAACTAACGAATTCTTAGTTAAAATCGGCCTCACAAGACGACCCAAACTGCTCCTTTTGCAAAGATGGTCCTGTCCCAGAGTGACGGCTTTTTGGACCTTCTTAATACAACGCTTTATTTCGTCTCAGATTATTCGGCCAGAAAACTACTAATTCAATCTTCTTATAGCATTAGGTTTGATGCCAGACTCCTCCAAAAATCATTGTCAAATGAATTTTTGCCTCCTTTTAGCAAGACATTATATCTGGATTTGTAAAAACAATAAAACGCTACCAAAGGTAGAAGGCTTTTTCAGATATCTTAAGTCGACCTATCTATTTGAACAAAAGGCTGGAGGCACCTTACAAACGAAGTGGGACTTACTGAAAACTTTAATATAGAAAACCGCTCTTTTTTCTTGCTTCTTTTACTTTGATAAGTCCCTAAACCAACAAATCCTTCACCGCCTTTTCACAACAGCCTTGCAACCGACAGCCCTTAAACTTTAATGCTTTGATTTCCTTTTCAGTATGGGAAGCAATGTATACTGTTTTACTGTAAATATGTAAATATGTCTATGCTGTAAGTATGTTGTTTTTTTTTTTCTGTGTGTGTGTGTGTGTGTGTGGAATAAAAATAAATTGCAAAAAAAAAAACTGGTGTTTTAACGGGTTTTCGAGCAAGTCCTTGCAATTGCCCCGCCCATCAGGCCAGATCTAAAGGGAACGGATTTTCCATGCGGTGTGTTCTTGAAGTTGAGGAAAGCTCAATATAGCCCTACATAGAACCAATTTATAACAAGATTTGACTGGAAAATACTCATAAAAAAAGCAAGGGTTCGTCAAGATTTCAGAGTTCCAGAATTTGCCATAATTTCATTGAAAATCAAAAGCCTTCGGCGCGCGCGGAGCTCGCTATTAATCACATCTGAAAATGTCTGCCTTCTAGTCTTCACCGATAAGGGCGAAAATGTATAAGCCCTGTCTCACAACTCTTTCTTTTCTTTGTGATCTCTCTGATCCCTTTTCCTTCGAACGTTTTTCTTAAACGTAAATCCTGAAAATCTCTAAGGCTGTTGTTTTAACGGGTTTCCAAGCCAGTCAGTTTCCCCGCCCCCTAAAATCCCCCCAGCGCAGGTCTAAAGGTAACGGATTTTTATGTGCTATGATAAGGATGTTAACAACAGCTTAGGATAGAAATATATAAAACTAATTTAAGCCATAATTTCACTAGAAAATGCTCATACAAAACGAACCAGTTCGTCAAACGAGTTCGTCAAGATTTCAGAGAAAGTGAATGCCATGATGTCATTGTGCAAAGATCCTTGCTACTACTGGCAACGGCAGTGAATAATTCATTGCCCTCACAGATTTTCTGGCACAATATCCTCATGTCCAGATCTTAATTACTGAACCATTACCGTTGCATGTTGTTTAAACAAAAACAGTTTGTAAATTAACCTACTTTTAAGAGGAAAGAATCAACGGTTTACTCGAAGAGCTTCGACACTCAACGTAATTTGAGGCAAAAACGTCTAGTTTTCTGTAAGACTGGTGTTTTAACGGGTTTTCGAGCAAATCATTGCCCCGCCCCTCAGGCCAGATCTTAGGGAACGCCTAGTTTTCCACGCGGTTTGTTCGTGAAGTTGATGCCTTACATAGAACCAATTTAAAACAGAATTTGACTGGAAAATACTCATAAAAAAGCGAAGGTTCGTCAAGATTTCAGAGTACCAGAATTTGCCATAATTTCATTGAAAAACAATCCTGTGAGTGGTGGCATTGGCAGTGAATAATTCATTGCCCTTGATGACTTTTCGATGCAGTAATCTGATGTCAATAATTGCTTACTTAAAAAAACATTGCCGTTGTTATTTTAAGAAAAACACAGTTCACAAATTAATTTACTTCAGTTGAAGAGGAACTGGAGGAAAGGATCAACAGTTAACCTGAAGGTAAGTTGGGTTCTTGGAAATTTTCAGAGTTAAAGATACAAAGAATTTTATACGATTATTACAGACTAAAGTGGGGATAAAAATAATACTTCGTAGAAAAGCCCAGCCAAGAAAATATTGTTTCAAGAATAAGAGACTAAACGTTATCTAACTTCCCGTTGGACCAAACCCTTTCCTGCAGGAAACCCATTTTCTTAGCTGATAGTGTCTCATTTCCTTTAAATACATAACTAAATCGGCAGCCGAAACACGGGGCTTGAAAAAGTCTAACGGTCGCAATTTTCACAACAAGCTTAGAAGAAAACGGGTATCTTTAATAAAGAGACACTATGATAACAAAAAAATCACTTCCTTTTTTTCTTCAGATTTTGAAAGCGTGTTTGCTTAACACCTGCCTGGCAAAAGTTTTGGTTTTTATTTTTATCCAAAGGCTGTTTACTTTGAGTATAAGTTTTCGATTTCACGGTCCGCCATTACCCTCGTTCAAAACTGACCGACTGGACCTCACAGGGTTGGATCTAGGGAAAAGTGACGTTATTCACTCAGTAGCTTAAAATTTCAGCGTGTAAACGTAGTTTATTACTGGGTTGCCAAACCCAGTCGGAATCTCGGTTTCATTTCGTGGGTTTTTTTATTTTCCGTGTCGGGAAAAGTCTTGCCTGTCACTCCCCTGCTAAGCGGTGGCTTTGTGCATAGAGCCTTCTGCGCGTATTTTCTTAGGATCGAGAGGGTAGTGGGAAATGCTTAGATTTCTCTGGTGGACACAGTAGAATGATTAACTTAACCGACAATGGCGTCGAAAGTCATGTAACGCGAATGGCGTTTTAGTGGATCTTTGAACAAAATATACCCTTATGAAGCTCAATAATGGCAAGTCAATTGGATATACAGGCGATGGAATCTTAAAAGCGACGAGTAATGGACTTCGACAACAATCTATCGCCCGTCGAGCCGAAATCAAAGTGAGCTGTATTTACCTGAAGTACATGGTAATTTAACACGATCGAGTTTCTTGTCTTCACGCACGCAATGAAATAGGAAGAGGTTTTCGCCTCTAAGAGCAAATATGTTGTTTGTTTCAATAAATTTTTCGCTGGAAAAGGATTCTGTGGTATTTTTGCCTTTGTGAATTATAATATCATGTTGCGTATTGAATTTTCAAGCTTAAGGTTGAAATGTGATATGGGAGGAGTTTTTTAGTATTGCTCTGTAAGCAGGAAGGGTTCACAGGCCTGTTGTAAGCGTGCTTGATTTTCATCAAAATGAGCCCAAAAATCAGTGATGATTTGTGACGCAGTTGAATAATAAAGTAGCTGCTATTTCCAAAATGATGGAATTACCTGGTTAGAATAAATAACGTCGTACGCGTCTTGGAGAGTAAATTTTGACTTTGCATAAACAAGACTTGGGCGATTGTGATCTTTGTTTTGACTTCGCTCATTTCATTGTCAAACTTTATAACGCTTGACAGAAAAAGAAACTTACAAAAACCCGGTATCTTGCCATCATTTTACACAGATGCTTCACTGTTTGGCGAGTAAACATGCCGCGGTAACTTCATCACGGCGCCCGCTGAATTCCGGCGATGTCACTTTCGATTTTGCGATTTATTTGTGCAGCCAAAACGTACAATAACAAAATTGAACGTTGCAAAAATTCCCCCAAAATGTTTGTCGCTGATCGTAACTGTTTATATTCTATATTCACGGTTCAAAATAAATGTTGTTTTCATGTCGTAAATATGCTATTCTCGAGCGATCGTCCTGGAAACTTCCTTCTGCTCTTTCTAAAAACTGTGTATCAATATTTATTTACTTTTGCATCAATATTTGTTTTTGCATAAAGCAAGCTAACAAAATCTGTACCTTGCTGAGTTCGCATTTGTTAGCGTTAATAGTATTTTCGGTCCGATGCTTCTGTTTTATGAGGGGTATATTATTTTGGTCTCCCATCAACACACACTAACCCCGCCGAAAAGGGAATAAACTTCAGTGAACTTCGGTATTACAAAGCTGTCAGATGCTCAGAGGGCACGCTTACACTTGTGGTGAAAAGAAGTTTATCAACATGTCAGCCCAGAAGCCAGTGTTTCTCACTTCCCATTTATTTTGTTCAATCTTTCTGGGTTCAGTACTTTGCTAGTAACCACATGTCTTCTCAGACTATTTACCCAAGACTTCTACCATGGCACTACAATGATAGACAATACCAAAACAATATCGTGCACTGTTAGAACTACAAATTACGCAAGGACAAATCTGTTTCGTCGTACGAACGTGTGAGGACCTGTGGGCCAAAGGGCCTCGTCTGGTATGACTTCTTAATGACCCCCCAACTTCTTTGTCTGGAACGGTGCACGTACCACAGGTAACCCAGTGTACCCTCACGGAGGGTCTAGTTATGTTTGCAGAACACGAATTTAAAAATCTGAAAGCCCGAAACTCCCGCGCTGCATATTAATTCAGTCGCGTACAAACATCGCATTCTTAAACTAGTGAGTCTTTGACGCCATTTAATGGCGGACCATTAAATAGGAAAATTCCAGTTAAAATAGGACAAGAGTCCTTTTGAAATTAAGGCATAAGACTTTGGTCACACAGTGTTTAGTTATAGTTTTGTTACAGTTTTGAAATTCAAAGAAAAAAGAGATTGATTTTTTTTATCATATTACCACTCTAAAAGGTGCCAAAAAGCGACCGCAATTGTAGATGTGTGTTCATTGTTTCAGTTCTGTTACGTCAATGAGTTACATTTCTTAGATTGATTGGATCGTAAAATGGCACAAGGATAAAGAAAACCTCTGCGGACCAGGGTGGGAATTGAATCCACGACCTTTGGGAAGGTGACTAAGGGGCTGTTTACATGGAGGGAGGAAGATCCTAGAACCAGTAAGATCCTAGGAGGCGTATTATCCTGGCGCTATATGTTTTCTGCCTTTAGTTTACATGCAAAAGGTTGCACTTGGCTCTAGCTAGTACTGGGAAGTCTCGGGCGCTAGGATCTTCCCACGTAAGCTGAAGGAAGATCCTCCCAGCTCCACGTAAAGTGCATTCGCTCGGAAGATCCTGTAGGGTAGTTAGGATAAGAAAAACAAACATGGCGGTGCTCGGCGTTCAGGTGTCAACGGGACGCGATTTCGTTTAGCGTTTTCACTGAATGATTTTGGTGATTCTCCTTGCGGAGAACAGTCCAGGCCCCTTTTGTTTGAAAGATTCCGCTCGCAAGCTGGAGAAAACCTCAGTGGAAAAAAGCGAGCAACAGGTGAACATCAATGTCGAAAACACTGCGAGCCGCACTAGTTGAGAGAAAACTCGGAGGGGGATGGGCTTGAGGTTCGCCAGCCTCCCGGAAAGAAGACTAATAAAAGGAAGATAAAGGAATCAGCAGTTTCAGACAGCAGGAAGTGGAGTTGGAAAGATGAACATGTGGAGCTTGCGTGATTTTAGCGAAATAAACTTCGAGGCCACCCTCAGACTGAAATTTCTACATGTAAAGCAAACGAAAAATTGTTTCGGCTCCTAGGTCGCTGGATCTTCCTTGTTCTAGGATCTTCCTCCCTTCGTGTAAACAGCCCCTAACTCTCTGACCGTTCGCATGGAAATATTGGTAGCACGTAAAGTTACACTCTCATACTAGCAGTTGTTAAGTCTTTCCACGGTCAGCTTTAAACCGATTGCACTCAACAGTCATGGCTAAGATCTTTTATAATATATTTTTAAAGTGATTAAAAGAGACAAAAATTGATAGTGTGGTCGTTTACCGGGATTTGTGAATGAAGTTTTACAACAGCCTCTCTATATATCCCGAAAAAGAATTTAAAACGAAAAGTCTCTTTATCTTCGAATTCAA